>NW_027488366.1:16666666-16969696 GCF_051014445.1 Colletes latitarsis
TATGTGAAAAACGCGAAAGTATGAGCCTGATGAGGGCAAATCCCAGACCTATCCCTGACCAAACTTGCGTTACCCTCTAAAATATTGATCGAAACCAGGTTTAATCGACTGTCTCAGTGTGGTACCACATTGCTACGTGATCCAAACCAGAAAAAACCCAGGATCAGTTCAACAAGTACGTGAAAAACGCGAAAGTATGAGCCTGATGAGGGCGAATCCCAGACCTATCCCAGATCTAACTTGCGTTATCCTCTAAAATATTGATCGAAACCAGGTTTAATTGACTGTTTCAGCGTGGTACCGCATTACTACGTGATACAATCCAGAAACAGCCCAGGATCTAGCCATGAAGTATGAGAAATATGCGAAAGTATGAGCCTGATGAGGGCAAATCCTAGACCTAACCCAAACCTAACATGCGTTATCCTCTAAAATATTGATCCAAACCAGGTTTAATGGACTGCTTCAGTGTGGTACCACTCTACTACGTGATGCAAACCAGAAAAAACCCAGGATCAGTTCAACAAGTACGTGAAAAACGCGAAAGTATGAGCCTGATGTGGGCGAATCCCAGACCTATCCCAGACCTAACTTGCGTTATCCTCTAAAATATTGATCGAAACGAGGTTTAATTGACTGTTTCAGCGTGGTACCGCATTACTACGTGATACAATCCAGAAACAGCCCAGGATCTAGCCATGAAGTATGAGAAATATGCGAAAGTATGAGCCTGATGAGGGAAAATCCTAGACCTAACCCAAACCTAACATGCGTTATCCTCTAAAATATTGATCCAAACCAGGTTTAATGGTCTGCTTCAGTGTGGTACCACTCTACTACGTGATGCAAACCAGAAAAAACCCAGGATCAGTTCAACAAGTACGTGGAAAACGCGAAAGTATGAGCCTGATGTGGGCGAATCCCAGACCTATCCCAGACCTAACTTGCGTTATCCTCTAAAATATTGATCGAAACCAGGTTTAATTGACTGTTTCAGTGTGGTACCACATTACTACGTGTCCAATCCAGAAATAGCCCAGGATCTAGCCATGAAGTATGAGAAACATGCGAAAGTATGAGCCTGACGAGGGCAAAGCCTAGACCTAACACAGACCTAACATGCGCTATCCTCTAAAATATTTATCATGACCAGGTTTAATTGACTGTTTCAGTGTGGTCCCACATTACTACGTGATCCAAACCAGAAAAAACCCAGGATCCGTTCAACAAGTATGTGAAGAACGCGAAAGTATGAGCCTGATGAGGGCGAATCCCAGACCTATCCCAGATCTAACTTGCGTTATCCTCTAAAATATTGATCGAAACCAGGTTTAATTGACTGTTTCAGCGTGGTACCACTTTACTACGTGATGCAAACCAGAAAAAACCCAGGATCAGTTCAACAAGTACGTGAAAAACGCGAAAGTATGAGCCTGATGAGGGCAAATCCCAGACCTATCCCAGACCTAAGTTGCGTTATCCTCTAAAATATTGATCGAAACCAGTTTTAATTGACTGTTTCAGTGTGGTACCACATTACTACGTGTCCAATCCAGAAATAGCCCAGGATCTAGCCATGAAGTATGAGAAACGTGCGAAAGTATGAGCCTGACGAGGGCAAAGCCTAGACCTAACCCAGACCTAACATGCGTTATCCTCTAAAATATGTATCATGACCAGGTTTAATTGACTGTTTCAGTGTGGTCCCACATTACTACGTGATCCAAACCAGAAAAAACCCAGGATCAGTTCAACAAGTACGTGAAAAACGCGAAAGTATGAGCCTGATGAGGGCAAATCCCAGACCTATCCCAGACCTAACTTGCGTTATCCTCTAAAATATTGATCGAAACCAGGTTTAATTGACTGTTTCAGTGTGGTACCGCATTACTACGTGATACAATCCAGAAACAGCCCAGGATCTAGCCATGAAGTATGAGAAATATGCGAAAGTATGAGCCTGATGAGGGAAAATCCTAGACCTAACCCAAACCTAACATGCGTTATCCTCTAAAATATTGATCCAAACCAGGTTTAATGGACTGCTTCAGTGTGGTACCACTTTACTACGTGATGCAAACGAGAAAAAACCCAGGATCAGTTCAACAAGTACGTGAAAAACGCGAAAGTATGAGCCTGACGAGGGCAAAGCCTAGACCTAACCCAGACCTAACATGCGCTATCCTCTAAAATATTTATCATGACCAGGTTTAATTGACTGTTTCAGAGTGGTCCCACATTACTACGTGATCCAAACCAAAAAAACCCAGGACCCGTTCAACAAGTATGTGAAGAACGCGAAAGTATGAGTCTGATGAGTGAAAATCCCAGGCCTAACCTAGACCTAACATGCGTTATCCTCAAAATTATTGATCGAAACCTGGTTTAATCGACTGTTTCAGTGTGGTACCACATTACTACGTGACCCAAACCAGAAAAAACCCAGGATCTGTTCAACAAGTATGTGAAAAACGCGAAAGTATGAGCCTGATGAGGGCAAATCCCAGACCTATCCCTGACCAAACTTGCGTTATCCTCTAAAATATTGATCGAAACCAGGTTTAATCGACTGTCTCAGTGTGGTACCACATTGCTACGTGATCCAAACCAGAAAAAACCCAGGATCAGTTCAACAAGTACGTGAAAAACGCGAAAGTATGAGCCTGATGAGGGCGAATCCCAGACCTATCCCAGATCTAACTTGCGTTATCCTCTAAAATATTGATCGAAACCAGGTTTAATTGACTGTTTCAGCGTGGTACCGCATTACTACGTGATACAATCCAGAAACAGCCCAGGATCTAGCCATGAAGTATGAGAAATATGCGAAAGTATGAGCCTGATGAGGGCAAATCCTAGACCTAACCCAAACCTAACATGCGTTATCCTCTAAAATATTGATCCAAACCAGGTTTAATGGACTGCTTCAGTGTGGTACCACTTTACTACGTGATGCAAACCAGAAAAAACCCAGGATCAGTTCAACAAGTACGTGAAAAACGCGAAAGTATGAGCCTGATGTGGGCGAATCCCAGACCTATCCCAGACCTAACTTGCGTTATCCTCTAAAATATTGATCGAAACGAGGTTTAATTGACTGTTTCAGCGTGGTACCGCATTACTACGTGATACAATCCAGAAACAGCCCAGGATCTAGCCATGAAGTATGAGAAATATGCGAAAGTATGAGCCTGATGAGGGAAAATCCTAGACCTAACCCAAACCTAACATGCGTTATCCTCTAAAATATTGATCCAAACCAGGTTTAATGGACTGCTTCAGTGTGGTACCACTTTACTACGTGATGCAAACGAGAAAAAACCCAGGATCAGTTCAACAAGTACGTGAAAAACGCGAAAGTATGAGCCTGATGAGGGCAAATCCCAGACCTATCCCAGACCTAACTTGCGTTATCCTCTAAAATATTGATCGAAACCAGGTTTAATTGACTGTTTCAGTGTGGTACCACATTACTACGTGTCCAATCCAGAAATAGCCCAGGATCTAGCCATGAAGTATGAGAAACATGCGAAAGTATGAGCCTGACGAGGGCAAAGCCTAGACCTAACCCAGACCTAACATGCGCTATCCTCTAAAATATTTATCATGACCAGGTTTAATTGACTGTTTCAGTGTGGTCCCACATTACTACGTGATCCAAACCAGAAAAAACCCAGGATCCGTTCAACAAGTATGTGAAGAACGCGAAAGTATGAGCCTGATGAGGGCGAATCCCAGACCTATCCCAGATCTAACTTGCGTTATCCTCTAAAATATTGATCGAAACCAGGTTTAATTGACTGTTTCAGCGTGGTACCACTTTACTACGTGATGCAAACCAGAAAAAACCCAGGATCAGTTCAACAAGTACGTGAAAAACGCGAAAGTATGAGCCTGATGAGGGCAAATCCCAGACCTATCCCAGACCTAAGTTGCGTTATCCTCTAAAATATTGATCGAAACCAGTTTTAATTGACTGTTTCAGTGTGGTACCACATTACTACGTGTCCAATCCAGAAATAGCCCAGGATCTAGCCATGAAGTATGAGAAACATGCGAAAGTATGAGCCTGACGAGGGCAAAGCCTAGACCTAACCCAGACCTAACATGCGTTATCCTCTAAAATATGTATCATGACCAGGTTTAATTGACTGTTTCAGTGTGGTCCCACATTACTACGTGATCCAAACCAGAAAAAACCCAGGATCAGTTCAACAAGTACGTGAAAAACGCGAAAGTATGAGCCTGATGAGGGCAAATCCCAGACCTATCCCAGACCTAACTTGCGTTATCCTCTAAAATATTGATCGAAACCAGGTTTAATTGACTGTTTCAGTGTGGTACCGCATTACTACGTGATACAATCCAGAAACAGCCCAGGATCTAGCCATGAAGTATGAGAAATATGCGAAAGTATGAGCCTGATGAGGGAAAATCCTAGACCTAACCCAAACCTAACATGCGTTATCCTCTAAAATATTGATCCAAACCAGGTTTAATGGACTGCTTCAGTGTGGTACCACTTTACTACGTGATGCAAACCAGAAAAAACCCAGGATCAGTTCAACAAGTACGTGAAAAACGCGAAAGTATGAGCCTGATGTGGGCGAATCCCAGACCTATCCCAGACCTAACTTGCGTTATCCTCTAAAATATTGATCGAAACGAGGTTTAATTGACTGTTTCAGCGTGGTACCGCATTACTACGTGATACAATCCAGAAACAGCCCAGGATCTAGCCATGAAGTATGAGGAATATGCGAAAGTATGAGCCTGATGAGGGAAAATCCTAGACCTAACCCAAACCTAACATGCGTTATCCTCTAAAATATTGATCCAAACCAGGTTTAATGGACTGCTTCAGTGTGGTACCACTTTACTACGTGATGCAAACGAGAAAAAACCCAGGATCAGTTCAACAAGTACGTGAAAAACGCGAAAGTATGAGCCTGATGAGGGCAAATCCCAGACCTATCCCAGACCTAACTTGCGTTATCCTCTAAAATATTGATCGAAACCAGGTTTAATTGACTGTTTCAGTGTGGTACCACATTACTACGTGTCCAATCCAGAAATAGCCCAGGATCTAGCCATGAAGTATGAGAAACATGCGAAAGTATGAGCCTGACGAGGGCAAAGCCTAGACCTAACCCAGACCTAACATGCGCTATCCTCTAAAATATTTATCATGACCAGGTTTAATTGACTGTTTCTGTGTGGTCCCACATTACTACGTGATCCAAACCAGAAAAAACCCAGGATCCGTTCAACAAGTATGTGAAGAACGCGAAAGTATGAGCCTGATGAGGGCGAATCCCAGACCTATCCCAGATCTAACTTGCGTTATCCTCTAAAATATTGATCGAAACCAGGTTTAATTGACTGTTTCAGCGTGGTACCACTTTACTACGTGATGCAAACCAGAAAAAACCCAGGATCAGTTCAACAAGTACGTGAAAAACGCGAAAGTGTGAGCCTGATGAGGGCAAATCCCAGACCTATCCCAGACCTAAGTTGCGTTATCCTCTAAAATATTGATCGAAACCAGTTTTAATTGACTGTTTCAGTGTGGTACCACATTACTACGTGTCCAATCCAGAAATAGCCCAGGATCTAGCCATGAAGTATGAGAAACGTGCGAAAGTATGAGCCTGACGAGGGCAAAGCCTAGACCTAACCCAGACCTAACATGCGTTATCCTCTAAAATATGTATCATGACCAGGTTTAATTGACTGTTTCAGTGTGGTCCCACATTACTACGTGATCCAAACCAGAAAAAACCCAGGATCAGTTCAACAAGTACGTGAAAAACGCGAAAGTATGAGCCTGATGAGGGCAAATCCCAGACCTATCCCAGACCTAACTTGCGTTATCCTCTAAAATATTGATCGAAACCAGGTTTAATTGACTGTTTCAGTGTGGTACCGCATTACTACGTGATACAATCCAGAAACAGCCCAGGATCTAGCCATGAAGTATGAGAAATATGCGAAAGTATGAGCCTGATGAGGGAAAATCCTAGACCTAACCCAAACCTAACATGCGTTATCCTCTAAAATATTGATCCAAACCAGGTTTAATGGACTGCTTCAGTGTGGTACCACTTTACTGCGTGATGCAAACGAGAAAAAACCCAGGATCAGTTCAACAAGTACGTGAAAAACGCGAAAGTATGAGCCTGACGAGGGCAAAGCCTAGACCTAACCCAGACCTAACATGCGCTATCCTCTAAAATATTTATCATGACCAGGTTTAATTGACTGTTTCAGAGTGGTCCCACATTACTACGTGATCCAAACCAAAAAAACCCAGGACCCGTTCAACAAGTATGTGAAGAACGCGAAAGTATGAGTCTGATGAGTGAAAATCCCAGGCCTAACCTAGACCTAACATGCGTTATCCTCAAAATTATTGATCGAAACCTGGTTTAATCGACTGTTTCAGTGTGGTACCACATTACTACGTGACCCAAACCAGAAAAAACCCAGGATCTGTTCAACAAGTATGTGAAAAACGCGAAAGTATGAGCCTGATGAGGGCAAATCCCAGACCTATCCCTGACCAAACTTGCGTTATCCTCTAAAATATTGATCGAAACCAGGTTTAATCGACTGTCTCAGTGTGGTACCACATTGCTACGTGATCCAAACCAGAAAAAACCCAGGATCAGTTCAACAAGTACGTGAAAAACGCGAAAGTATGAGCCTGATGAGGGCGAATCCCAGACCTATCCCAGATCTAACTTGCGTTATCCTCTAAAATATTGATCGAAACCAGGTTTAATTGACTGTTTCAGCGTGGTACCGCATTACTACGTGATACAATCCAGAAACAGCCCAGGATCTAGCCATGAAGTATGAGAGATATGCGAAAGTATGAGCCTGATGAGGGCAAATCCTAGACCTAACCAAAACCTAACATGCGTTATCCTCTAAAATATTGATCCAAACCAGGTTTAATGGACTGCTTCAGTGTGGTACCACTTTACTACGTGATGCAAACCAGAAAAAACCCAGGATCAGTTCAACAAGTACGTGAAAAACGCGAAAGTATGAGCCTGATGTGGGCGAATCCCAGACCTATCCCAGACCTAACTTGCGTTATCCTCTAAAATATTGATCGAAACGAGGTTTAATTGACTGTTTCAGCGTGGTACCGCATTACTACGTGATACAATCCAGAAACAGCCCAGGATCTAGCCATGAAGTATGAGAAATATGCGAAAGTATGAGCCTGATGAGGGAAAATCCTAGACCTAACCCAAACCTAACATGCGTTATCCTCTAAAATATTGATCCAAACCAGGTTTAATGGACTGCTTCAGTGTGGTACCACTTTACTACGTGATGCAAACGAGAAAAAACCCAGGATCAGTTCAACAAGTACGTGAAAAACGCGAAAGTATGAGCCTGATGAGGGCAAATCCCAGACCTATCCCAGACCTAACTTGCGTTATCCTCTAAAATATTGATCGAAACCAGGTTTAATTGACTGTTTCAGTGTGGTACCACATTACTACGTGTCCAATCCAGAAATAGCCCAGGATCTAGCCATGAAGTATGAGAAACATGCGAAAGTATGAGCCTGACGAGGGCAAAGCCTAGACCTAACCCAGACCTAACATGCGCTATCCTCTAAAATATTTATCATGACCAGGTTTAATTGACTGTTTCAGTGTGGCACCACATTGCTACGTGATCCAAACCAGAAAAAACCCAGGATCCGTTCAACAAGTATGTGAAGAATACGAGAGCATGTGTCTGATGAGTGAAAATCCCAGGCCTAACCTAGACCTAACATGCGTTATCCTCAAAAATATTGATGGAAACCTGGTTTAATCGACTGTTTCAGTGTGGTACCACATTACTACATGACCCAAGCCAGAAAAAACCCAGGATCTGTTCAACAAGTATGTGAAAAACGCGAAAGTATGAGCCTGGTGAGGGCAAATCCCAGACCTATCCCAGACCTAACTTGCGATATCCTTTAAAATATTGATCGAAACCAGTTTTAATTGACTGTTTCAGTTTGGTACCACATTACTACGTGTCCAATCCAGAAATAGCCCAGGATCTAGCCATGAAGTATGAGAAACATGCGAAAGTATGAGCCTGACGAGGGCAAAGCCTAGACCTAACCCAGACCTAACATGCGTTATCCTCTAAAATATTTATCATGACCAGGTTTAATTGACTGTTTCAGTGTGGTCCCATATTACTACGTGATCCTAACCAGAAAAAACCCAGGATCAGTTCAACAAGTACGTGAAAAACGCGAAAGTATGAGCCTGATGAGGGCAAATCCCAGCCCTATCCCAGACCTAACTTGCGTTATCCTCTAAAATATTGATCGAAACCAGGTTTAATTGACTGTTTCAGCGTGTACCGCATTACTACGTGATACAATCCAGAAACAGCCCAGGATCTAGCCATGAAGTATGAGAGATATGCGAAAGTATGAGCCTGATGAGGGCAAATCCTAGACCTAACCAAAACCTAACATGCGTTATCCTCTAAAATATTGATCCAAACCAGGTTTAATGGACTGCTTCAGTGTGGTACCACTTTACTACGTGATGCAAACCAGAAAAAACCCAGGATCAGTTCAACAAGTACGTGAAAAACGCGAAAGTATGAGCCTGATGTGGGCGAATCCCAGACCTATCCCAGACCTAACTTGCGTTATCCTCTAAAATATTGATCGAAACGAGGTTTAATTGACTGTTTCAGCGTGGAACCGCATTACTACGTGATACAATCCAGAAACAGCCCAGGATCTAGCCATGAAGTATGAGAAATATGCGAAAGTATGAGCCTGATGAGGGAAAATCCTAGACCTAACCCAAACCTAACATGCGTTATCCTCTAAAATATTGATCCAAACCAGGTTTAATGGACTGCTTCAGTGTGGTACCACTTTACTACGTGATGCAAACGAGAAAAAACCCAGGATCAGTTCAACAAGTACGTGAAAAACGCGAAAGTATGAGCCTGATGAGGGCAAATCCCAGACCTATCCCAGACCTAACTTGCGTTATCCTCTAAAATATTGATCGAAACCAGGTTTAATTGACTGTTTCAGTGTGGTACCACATTACTACGTGTCCAATCCAGAAATAGCCCAGGATCTAGCCATGAAGTATGAGAAACATGCGAAAGTATGAGCCTGACGAGGGCAAAGCCTAGACCTAACCCAGACCTAACATGCGCTATCCTCTAAAATATTTATCATGACCAGGTTTAATTGACTGTTTCAGTGTGGCACCACATTGCTACGTGATCCAAACCAGAAAAAACCCAGGATCCGTTCAACAAGTATGTGAAGAATACGAGAGCATGTGTCTGATGAGTGAAAATCCCAGGCCTAACCTAGACCTAACATGCGTTATCCTCAAAAATATTGATGGAAACCTGGTTTAATCGACTGTTTCAGTGTGGTACCACATTACTACATGACCCAAGCCAGAAAAAACCCAGGATCTGTTCAACAAGTATGTGAAAAACGCGAAAGTATGAGCCTGGTGAGGGCAAATCCCAGACCTATCCCAGACCTAACTTGCGTTATCCTTTAAAATATTGATCGAAACCAGTTTTAATTGACTGTTTCAGTTTGGTACCACATTACTACGTGTCCAATCCAGAAATAGCCCAGGATCTAGCCATGAAGTATGAGAAACATGCGAAAGTATGAGCCTGACGAGGGCAAAGCCTAGACCTAACCCAGACCTAACATGCGTTATCCTCTAAAATATTTATCATGACCAGGTTTAATTGACTGTTTCAGTGTGGTCCCATATTACTACGTGATCCTAACCAGAAAAAACCCAGGATCAGTTCAACAAGTACGTGAAAAACGCGAAAGTATGAGCCTGATGAGGGCAAATCCCAGCCCTATCCCAGACCTAACTTGCGTTATCCTCTAAAATATTGATCGAAACCAGTTTTAATTGACTGTTTCAGTGTGGTACCACATTACTACGTGTCCAATCCAGAAATAGCCCAGGATCTAGCCATGAAGTATGAGAAACATGCGAAAGTATGAGCCTGACGAGGGCAAAGCCTAGACCTAACCCAGACCTAACATGCGTTATCCTCTAAAATATGTATCATGACCAGGTTTAATTGACTGTTTCAGTGTGGTCCCACATTACTACGTGATCCAAACCAGAAAAAACCCAGGATCAGTTCAACAAGTACGTGAAAAACGCGAAAGTATGAGCCTGATGAGGGCAAATCCCAGACCTATCCCAGACCTAACTTGCGTTATCCTCTAAAATATTGATCGAAACCAGGTTTAATTGACTGTTTCAGTGTGGTACCGCATTACTACGTGATACAATCCAGAAACAGCCCAGGATCTAGCCATGAAGTATGAGAAATATGCGAAAGTATGAGCCTGATGAGGGCAAATCCTAGACCTAACCCAAACCTAACATGCGTTATCCTCTAAAATATTGATCGAAACCAGGTTTAATGGACTGCTTCAGTGTGGTACCACTTTACTACGTGATGCAAAGCAGAAAAAACCCTCGATCAGGTCAACATGTATGTTAAAACTGCGAAAGCATGACCCTGATGAGGGCAAATCCCAGGCCTATCCCAGACCTAACATGCGTTGTGCTCTAAAATATTGATGGAAACCAGGTTTAATTGGCTGCTTCAGAGTGGTACCACATTACTACGTGGTGCAACCCAGAAAAAGTCCAGGATCTAGCCATCAAGTATGAGAAAAATGCGAAAGAATGAGCCTGATGAGAGCAAATCCCAGACCTAACCTAGACCTATCATGAATTATTCTCTAAAATATTTATCAAGACCAGGTTTAATCGACTGTCTCAGTGTGGTACCACATTGCTACGTGATACAAACCAGAAAAAACCCAGGATCAGTTCAACAAGTATGTGAAGAATGTGAAAGTATGAGTCTGATTAGTGAAAATCCCAGGCCTTACCTAGACCTAACATGCGTTATCCTCTAAAATATTGATCCAAACCAGGTTTAAAGGACTGTTTGAGTGTGGTACCACATTTCTACGTGACGCAAACCAGAAAAAACCCAGGATCTGTTCAACAAGTATGTGAAAAACGCGAAAGTATGAGCCTGATGAGGGCAAATCCCAGACCTATCCCAGACCTAACATGCGTTGTCCTCTAAAACATTGATGCAAACCAGATTTAATTGACTGGTTCAGTGTTGTACTTCATTACTACGTGATGCAATTCAGAAAAAGCCCAGGATCTATCCATCAAGTACGAGAAATATGCGAAAGTATGAGCCTGATGAGGGAAAATCCTAGTCCTAACCCAAACCTAACATGCGTTATCCTCTAAAATATTGATCCAAACCAGGTTTAATAGACTGCTTCAGTGTGGTGCCACTTTACTACGTGATGCAAACCAGAAAAAACCCAGGATCAGTTCAACTAGTACGTGAAAAACGCGAAAGTATGAGCCTGATGTGAGCAAATCCCAGACCTAACCTAGACCTAACATGAATTATTCTCTAAAATATTTATCAAGACCAGGTTTAATTGATTGCTTCAGAGTGGGCCCACATTACTACGTGATGCAAACCAGGAAAAACCCAGGATCTGTTCAACAAGTATGTGAAAAAGGCGAAAGTATGAGCCTGATGAGGGCAAATCCCAGACCTATCCCAGACCTAACTTGCGTTGTCCTCTAAGATATTGATGCAAACCAGGTTTAATTGACTGTTTCATTGTTGCACTTCATTACTACGTGATGCAATCCAGAAATAGCCCAGGAACTAGCCATCAAGTATGAGAAATATGCGAAAGAATGAGCCTGATGAGAGCAAATCCCAGACCTAACCTAGAACTAACATGAATTATTCTCTAAAATATTGGTCGAAACCAGGTTTAATTGACTGTTTCAGTGTGGTCCCACATTACTACGTGATCCAAACCTGAGAAAACCCAGGATCCGTTCAACAAGTATGTGAAGAATACGAAAGCATGTGTCTGATGACTGAAAATCCCAGGCCTAACCTAGACCTAACATGCGTTATCCTCAAAAATATTGATCGAAACCTGGTTTAATCGACTGTTTCAGTGTGGTACCACATTACTACATGACCCAAACCAGAAAAAAACCCAGGATCTGTTCAACAAGTATGTGAAAAACGCGAAAGTATGAGCCTGATGAGGGCAAATCCCAGACCTATCCCAGACCTAACTTGCGTTATCCTCTAAAATATTGATCGAAACCAGGCTTAATTGACTGTTTCAGTGTGGTACCACATTACTACGTGTCCAATCCAGAAATAGCCCAGGATCTAGCCATGAAGTATGAGAAACATGCGAAAGTATGAGCCTGACGAGGGCAAAGCCTCGACCTAACCCAGACCTAACATGCGTTATCCTCTAAAATATTTATCATGACCAGGTTTAATTGACTGTTTCAGTGTGGTCCCACATTACTACGTGATCCAAACCAGAAAAAACCCAGGATCCGTTCAACAAGTATGTGAAGAACGCGAAAGTATGAGTCTGATGAGTGAAAATCCCAGGCCTAACCTAGACCTAACATGCGTTATCCTCAAAATTATTGATCGAAACCTGGTTTAATCGACTGTTTCAGTGTGGTACCACATTACTACGTGACCCAAACCAGAAAAAACCCAGGATCTGTTCAACAAGTATGTGAAAAACGCGAAAGTATGAGCCTGATGAGGGCAAATCCCAGACCTATCCCAGACCAAACTTGCGTTATCCTCTAAAATATTGATCGAAACCAGGTTTAATCGACTGTCTCAGTGTGGCACCACATTGCTACGTGATCCAAACCAGAAAACACCCAGGATCCGTTCAACAAGTATGTGAAGAATACGAGAGCATGTGTCTGATGAGTGAAAATCCCAGGCCTAACCTAGACCTAACATGCGTTATCCTCAAAAATATTGATCGAAACCTGGTTTAATCGACTGTTTCAGTGTGGTACCACATTACTACATGACCCAAGCCAGAAAAAACCCAGGATCTGTTCAACAAGTATGTGAAAAACGCGAAAGTATGAGCCTGGTGAGGGCAAATCCCAGACCTATCCCAGACCTAACTTGCGTTATCCTTTAAAATATTGATCGAAACCAGTTTTAATTGACTGTTTCAGTGTGGTACCACATTACTACGTGTCCAATCCAGAAATAGCCCAGGATCTAGCCATGAAGTATGAGAAACATGCGAAAGTATGAGCCTGACGAGGGCAAAGCCTAGACCTAACCCAGACCTAACATGCGTTATCCTCTAAAATATGTATCATGACCAGGTTTAATTGACTGTTTCAGTGTGGTCCCACATTACTACGTGATCCAAACCAGAAAAAACCCAGGATCAGTTCAACAAGTACGTGAAAAACGCGAAAGTATGAGCCTGATGAGGGCAAATCCCAGACCTATCCCAGACCTAACTTGCGTTATCCTCTAAAATATTGATCGAAACCAGGTTTAATTGACTGTTTCAGTGTGGTACCGCAATACTACGTGTCCAATCCAGAAATAGCCCAGGATCTAGCCATGAAGTATGAGAAACATGCGAAAGTATGAGCCTGACGAGGGCAAAGCCTAGACCTAACCCAGACCTAACATGCGCTATCCTCTAAAATATTTATCATGACCAGGTTTAATTGACTGTTTCAGTGTGGTACCACATTACTACGTGATCCAAACCAGAAAAAACCCAGGATCCGTTCAACAAGTATGTGAAGAATGCGAAAGTATGAGTCTGATGAGTGAAAATCCCAGACCTAACCTAGACCTAACATGCGTTATCCTCAAAAATATTCATCGAAACCTGGTTTAATCGACTGTTTCAGTGTGGTACCACATTACTATGTGATCCAAACCAGAAAATAACCCAGGATCTGTTCAACGAGTATGTGAAGTGTGCGAAAGTATGAGTCCGATGAGGGCAAATCCCAGACCCATCCCAGTCCTAACATGCGTTATCCTCTAAAATATTTATCAAGACCATGTTTAATTGATTGTTTCAGTGTGGTTCCACATTACTACGTGATCCAAACCAGAAAAAAACCCAGGATCCGTTCAACAAGTATGTGAAAAACGCGAAAGTATGAGCCTGATGAGGGCAAATCCCAGACCTATCCCAGACCTAACATGCGTTTTCCTCTAAAACATTGATGCAAACCAGGTTTAATTGACTGGTTCAGTGTTGTACTTCATTACTACGTGATGCAATCCAGAAAAAGCCCAGGATCTATCCATGAAGTATGAGAAATATGCGAAAGAATGAGCCTGATAAGAGCAAATCCCAGACCTGACCTAGACCTTACAAGAATTATTCTCTAAAATATTGATCAAAACCAGGTTTAATTGACTGTTTCAGTGTGGTACCACATTACTAGGTGATCCAATCCAGAAATAGCCCAGGATCCAGCCATGAAGTATGAGAAATATGCGAAAGTATGAGCCTGATGGGGGCAAATCCTAGACCTAACCCAGACCTAACATGCGTTATCCTCTAAAATATTTATCAAGACCAGGTTTAATTGAATGTTTCAGTGTTGTACCACATTACTACGTGATCCAAACCAGTAAAAACACAGGATCCGTTCAACAAGTATGTGAAGAATGCGAAAGTATGAGTCTGATGAGTGAAAATCTCCGGCCTAACCTAGACCTAACAAGCGTTGTCCTCAAAAATATTGATCGAAACCAGGTTTAATCGACTGTTTCAGTGTGGTACCACACTACTACGTGACCCAAACCTGAAAAAACACAGGATCTGTTCAACAAGTATGTGAAAAACGCGAAATTATGAGCCTGATGAGGGCAAATCCCAGACCTATCCCAGACCTAACTTGCGTTGTCCTCTCAGATATTGATGGAAACCAGGTTAAATTGACTGTTTCAGTGTTGTACTTCATTACTACGTGATGCAATCCAGAAAAGGCCCAGGATCTAGCCATGAAGTGTGAGAAATATGCGAAAGTATGAGCCTGATGAGGGGAAATCCCAGGCCTATCCCAGACCTAACATGCGTTGTGCTCTAAAATATTGACGGAAACCAGGTTTAATTGAATGTTTCAGTGTGGTACCACATTACTACGTGAACCAAACCAGAAAAAACACAGGAGCCGTTCAACAAGTATGTGAAGAATGCGAAAGTATGAGTCTGATGAGTGAAAATCCACGGCCTAACCTAGACCTAACATGCGTTATCCCCAAAAATATTGATCGAAACCAGGTTTCATTGAATGTTTCAGTGTTGTACCACATTACTACGTGATCCAAACCAGTAAAAACCCAGGATCCGTTCAACAAGTATGTGAAGAATGCGAAAGTATGAGTCTGATGAGTGAAAATCCCCGGCCTAACCTAGACCTAACATGCGTTATCCTCTAAAAGATTGATCGAAACCAGGTTTAATCGACTGTTTCAGTGTGGTACCACATTACTACGTGACCCAAACCTGAAAAAACCCAGGATCTGTTCAACAAGTATGTGAAAAACGCGAAAGTATGAGCCTGATGAGGGCAAATCCCAGACCTATCCCTGACCAAACTTGCGTTATCCTCTAAAATATTGATCGAAACCAGGTTTAATCGACTGTCTCAGTGTGGTACCACATTGCTACGTGATCCAAACCAGAAAAAACCCAGGATCAGTTCAACAAGTACGTGAAAAACGCGAAAGTATGAGCCTGATGAGGGCGAATCCCAGACCTATCCCAGACCTAACTTGCGTTATCCTCTAAAATATTGATCGAAACCAGGTTTAATTGACTGTTTCAGCGTGGTACCGCATTACTACGTGATACAATCCAGAAACAGCCCAGGATCTAGCCATGAAGTATGAGAAATATGCGAAAGTATGAGCCTGATGAGGGAAAATCCTAGACCTAACCCAAACCTAACATGCGGTATCCTCTAAAATATTGATCCAAACCAGGTTTAATGGACTGCTTCAGTGTGGTACCACTTTACTACGTGATGCAAACCAGAAAAAGCCCAGGATCTAGCCATCAAGTATGAGAAATATGCGAAAGAATGAGCCTGATGAGAGCAAATCCCAGACCTAACCTAGACCTAACATGAATTATTCTCTAAAATATTGATCGAAACCAGGTTTAATTGACCGTTTCAGTGTGATCCCACATTACTACGTGATCCAAACCAGAAAAAACCCATGATCCGTTCAACAAATATGTGAAGAATGCGAAAGTATGAGTCTGATGAGTGAAAATCCCAGACCTAACCTAGACCTAGCATGCGTTATCCTCAAAAATATTGATCGAAACCTGGTTTAATCGACTGTTTCAGTGTGGTACCACATTACAATGTGATCCAAACCAGAAAATAACCCAGGATCTGTTCAACGAGTATGTGAAGTGTGCGAAAGTATGAGTCTGATGAGGTCAAATCCCAGATCAATCCCAGACTTAACTTGCGTTATCCTCTAAAATATTGATCGAGACCAGGTTTAATCGACTGTTTCAGTGTGGTACCACATTACTACGTGATCCAAACCAGAAAAAACCCATGATCCGTTCAACAAGTATGTGAAGAATGCGAAAGTATGAGTCTGATGAGTGAAAATCCCAGGCCTAACCTAGACCTAACATGAATTATTCTCTAAAATATTGATCGAAACCAGGTTTAATTGACTGTTTCAGTGTGGTCCCACATTACTTCGTGATCCAAACCAGAAAAAACCCAGGATCCGTTCAACAAGTATGTGAAGAATGCGAAAGTATGAGTCTGATGAGTGAAAATCCCAGGCCTAACCTAGACCTAACATGAATTATTCTCTAAAATATTGATCGAAACCAGGTTTAATTGACTGTTTCAGTGTGGTCCCACATTACTTCGTGATCCAAACCAGAAAAAACCCAGGATCCGTTCAACAAGTATGTGAAGAATGCGAAAGTATGAGTCTGATGAGTGAAAATCCCAGACCTAACCTAGACCTAACATGCGTTATCCTCTAAAATATTGATCCAAACCAGGTTTAATGGACTGTCTCAGTGTGGTACCAGACTACTACGTGATCCAAACCAGATAAAACACAGGATCTGTTCAACAAGTATGTGAAAAAAGCGAAAGTATGAGCCTGATGAGGGCAAATCCCAGACATATCCCAGACCTAACTTGCGTTGTCCTCTAAGATATTGATGGAAACCAGGTTTAATTGACTGTTTCAGTGCTGTACTTCATTACTACGTGATGCAATCCAGAATAAGCCCAGGATCTAGCCATCAAGTATGAGAAATATGCGAAAGAATGAGCCTGATGAGAGCAAATCCCAGACCTAACCCAGACCTAAGATGCGTTATCCTCTAAAATATTTATCCAGACCAGGTTTCATTGAATGTTTCAGTGTGGTACCACTTTACTACGTGATCCAATCCAGAAATAGCCCAGGATCTAGCCATGAAGTATGAGAAATATGCGAAAGTAAGAGCCTGATGAGGGCAAATCCTAGACCTATCCCAGACCTAACTTGCGTTATCTTCTAAAATATTGATCGAAACCAGGTTTAATTGACTGTTTCAGCGTGGTACCACATTACTACGTGATACAATCCAGAAACATCCCAGGATCTGTTCAACATGTACGAGAAATATGCGAAAGAAAGAGCCTGATGAGAGCAAATCCCAGACCTAACCTAGACCTAACATGAATTATTCTCTAAAATATTGATCGAAACCAGGTTTAATTGACTGTTTCAGTGTGGTCCCACATTACTACGTGATCCAAACCAGAAAAAACCCAGGATCCGTTCAACAAGTATGTGAAGAATGCGAAAGTATGAGTCTGATGAGTGAAAATCCCAGGCCTAACCTAGACCTAACATGCGTTATCCTCTAAAATATTGATCAAAACCTGGTTTAATCGACTGTTTCAGTGTGGTACCACATTACTGTGTGATCCAAACCAGAAAAAACCCATGATCTGTTCAACAAGTATGTGAAAAACGCGAAAGTATGAGCCTGATGAGGACAAATCCCAGACCTATCCCAAACCTAACTTGCGTTATCCTCTAAAATTTTGATCGAAACCAGGTTTAATCGACTGTTTCAGTGTGGTACCACATTACTACGTGATACAAACCAGAAAAAACCCAGGATCCGTTCAACAAGTATGTGAAGAATGCGAAAGTATGAGTCTGGTGAGTGAAAATCCCAGACCTAACCTAGACCTAACATGCGTTATCCTCAAAAATATTGATCGAAACCAGGTTTAATCGACTGTTTCAGTGTGGTACCACATTACTACGTGACCCAAACCAGAAAAAACCCATGATCTGTTCAACAAGTATGTGAAAAACGCGAAAGTATGAGCCTGATGAGGGCAAATCCCAGACCTATCCCAGACCTAACTTGCGTTATCCTCTAAAATATTGATCGAAACCAGGTTTAATTGGCCGTTTCAGTGTGGTACCTCATTACTACGTGATCCAAACCAGAAAAAACCCAGGATCCGTTCAACAAGTATGTGAAGAATGCGAAAGTATGAGTCTGATGAGTGAAAATCTCAGGCCTTACCTAGACCTAACTGGCGTTGTCCTCTAAAATAGTGGTGGAAACCAGGTTTCATTGACTGTTTCAGTGTGGTACTACATTACTACGTGATGCAATCCAGAAAAAGCCCAGGATCTAGCCATCAAGTATGAGAAATATGCGAAAGAATGAGCCTGATGAGAGCAAATCCCAGACCTAACCTAGACCTAACATGCGTTATCCTCTAAAATATTGAGCGAAACCAGGTTTAATGGACTGCTTCAGTGTGGTACCACACTACTTTGTGATCCAAACCAGACAAAACCCAGGATCTGTTCAACAAGAATGTGAAAAACGCGAAACTGTGAGCCTGATGAGGGCAAATCTTAGACTTAACCCAGACCTAAGATGCGTTATCCTCTAAAATATTTATCCAGACCAGGTTTCATTGAATGTTTCAGTGTGGTACCACTTTACTACGTGATCCAATCCAGAAATAGCCCAGGTTCTAGCCATGAAGTATGAGAAATATGCGAAAGTATGAGCCTGTTGAGGGCAAATCCCAGACATATCCCAGACCTAACTTGCGTTGTCCTCTAAGATATTGATGGAAACCAGGTTTAATTGACTGTTTCAGTGTTGTACTTCATTACTACGTGATGCAATCCAGAAAAAGCCCAGGATCTAGCCATCAAGTATGAGAAATATGCGAAAGAATGAGCCTGATGAGAGCAAATCCCAGACCTAACCTAGACCTAACATGAATTATTCTCTAAAATATTGATCGAAACCAGGTTTATCGACTGTTTCAGTGTGGTACCACATTACTACGTGATCCAAACCAGTCAAAACCCAGGATCTGTTCAACAAGAATGTGAAAAACGCGAAACTGTGAGCCTGATGAGGGCAAATCTTAGACCTAACCCAGACCTAAGATGCGTTATCCTCTAAAATATTTATCCAGACCAGGTTTCATTGAATGTTTCAGTGTGGTACCACTTTACTACGTGATGCAATACAGAAATAGCCCAGGATCTAGCCATGAAGTATGAGAAATATGCGAAAGTAAGAGCCTGATGAGGGGAAATCCCAGGCCTAACCTAGACCTAACATGCGTTATCCTCTAAAATATTGATCAAAACCTGGTTTAATCGACTGTTTCAGTGTGGTACCACATTACTACGTGATACAATCCAGAAACAGCCCAGGATCTGTTCAACATGTACGAGAAATATGCGAAAGAAAGAGCCTGATGAGAGCAAATCCCAGACCTAACCTAGACCTAACATGATTTATTCTCTAAAATATTGATCGAAACCAGGTTTAATTGACTGTTTCAGTGTTGTACTTCATTACTACGTGATGCAATCCAGAAAAAGCCCAGGATCTAGCCATGAAGTGTGAAAAATATGCGAAAGTATGAGCCTGATGAGGGGAAATCCCAGGCCTAACCTAGACCTAACATGCGTTATCCTCTAAAATATTGATCAAAACCTGGTTTAATCGACTGTTTCAGTGTGGTACCACATTACTGTGTGATCCAAACCAGAAAATAACCCAGGATCTGTTCAAGGAGTATGTGAAGTGTGCGAAAGTATGAGTCTGATGAGGTCAAATCCCAGACCTATCCCAAACCTAACTTGCGTTATCCTCTAAAATTTTGATCGAAACCAGGTTTAATCGACTGTTTCAGTGTGGTACCACATTACTACGTGACCCAAACCAGAAAAAACCCAGGATCCGTTCAACAAGTATGTGAAGAATGCGAAAGTATGAGTCTGATGAGTGAAAATCCCAGACCTAACCTAGACCTAACATGCGTTATCCTCAAAAATATTGATCGAAACCAGGTTTAATGGACTGCTTCAGTGTGGTACCACACTACTTTGTGATCCAAACCAGACAAACCCCCAGGATCTGTTCAACAAGAATGTGAAAAACGCGAAACTGTGAGCCTGATGAGGGCAAATCTTAGACCTAACCCAGACCTAAGATGCGTTATCCTCTAAAATATTTATCCAGACCAGGTTTCATTGAATGTTTCAGTGTGGTACCACTTTACTACGTGATCCAATCCAGAAATAGCCCAGGATCTAGCCATGAAGTATGAGAAATATGCGAAAGTATGAGCCTGTTGAGGGCAAATCCCAGACATATCCCAGACCTAACTTGCGTTGTCCTCTAAGATATTGATGGAAACCAGGTTTAATTGACTGTTTCAGTGTTGTACTTCATTACTACGTGATGCAATCCAGAAAAAGCCCAGGATCTAGCCATCAAGTATGAGAAATATGCGAAAGAATGAGCCTGATGAGAGCAAATCCCAGACCTAACCTTGACCTAACATGAATTATTCTCTAAAATATTGATCGAAACCAGGTTTAATCGACTGTTTCAGTGTGGTACCACATTACTACGTGATCCAAACCAGAAAAATCCCAGGATCCGTTAAACAAGTATGTGAAGAATGCGAAAGTATGAGTCTGATCAGTGAAAATCTCAGGCCTTACCTAGACCTAACTTGCGTTGTCCTCTAAAATGTTGAGCGAAACCAGGTTTAATGGACTGTTTCAGTGTGGTACCACACTACTTCGTGATCCAAACCAGTCAAAACCCAGGATCTGTTCAACAAGAATGTGAAAAACGCGAAACTGTGAGCCTGATGAGGGCAAATCTTAGACCTAACCCAGACCTAAGATGCGTTATCCTCTAAAATATTTATCCAGACCAGGTTTCATTGAATGTTTCAGTGTGGTACCACTTTACTACGTGATGCAATACAGAAATAGCCCAGGATCTAGCCATGAAGTATGAGAAATATGCGAAAGTAAGAGCCTGATGAGGGCAAATCCTAGACCTCCCCCAGACCTAACTTGCGTTATCCTCTAAAATATTGATCGAAACCAGGTTTAATTGACTGTTTCAACGTGGTACCACATTACTACGTGATACAATCCAGAAACAGCCCAGGATCTGTTCAACATGTATGAGAAATATGCGAAAGAAAGAGCCTGATGAGAGCAAATCCCAGACCTAACCTAGACCTAACATGCGTTATCCTCTAAAATATTGATCGAAACCAGGTTTAATCGACTGTTTCAGTGTGGTACCACATTTTTACGTGACCCAAACAAGAAAAAACCCATGATCTGTTCAACAAGTATGTGAAAAACGCGAAAGTATGAGCCTGATGAGGGCAAATCCCAGACCTATCCCAGACCTGACTTGCGTTATCCTCTAAAATATTGATCGAAACCAGGTTTAATTGACCGTTTCAGTGTGGTACCTCATTACTACGTGATCCAAACCAGAAAAAACCCAGGATCCGTTCAACAAGTATGTGAAGAATGCGAAAGTATGAGTCTGATCAGTGAAAATCTCAGGCCTTACCTAGACCTAACTTGCGTTGTCCCCTAAAATAGTGATGGAAACCAGGTTTCATTGACTGTTTCAGTGTGGTACTACATTATTACGTGATGCAATCCAGAAAAAGCCCAGGATCTAGCCATCAAGTAAGAGAAATATGCGAAGGAATGAGCCTGATGAGAGCAAATCCCAGACCTAACCTAGACCTAACATGCGTTATCCTCTAAAATATTGATCCAAACCAGGTTTAATGGACTGTTTCAGTGTGGTACCACACCACTTCGTGATCCAAACCAGACACAACCCAGGATCTGTTCATGAAGAATGTGAAAAACGCGAAACTGTGAGCCTGATGAGGGCAAATCTTACTCCTAACCCAGACCTAATATGCGTTATCCTCTAAAATATTTATCCAGACCAGGTTTCATTGAATGTTTCAGTGTGGTACCACTTTACTACGTGATCCAATCCAGAAATAGCCCAGGATCTAGCCATGAGGTATGAGAAATATGCGAAAGTAAGAGCCTGATGAGGGCAAATCTTAGACCTATCCCAGACCTAACTTGCGTTATCCTCTAAAATATTGATCGAAACCAGGTTTAATTGACTGTTTCAGCGTGGTACCACATTACTACGTGATACAATCCAGAAACAGCCCGGGATCTAGCCATGAAGTATGAGAAATATGCGAAAGTATGAGCCTGATGAGGGCAAATCCTAGACCTAACCCAGACCTAACATGCGTTATCCTCTAAAATATTTATCAAGACCAGGTTTAATTGATTGTTTCAGTGTGGTCCCACATTACTACGGGTTCCATACCAGAAAAATCCCAGGATCTGTTCAAGATGTATGAAAAATATGCGAAAGAAGGAGCCTGATGAGAGCAAATCCCAGACCTAACCTAGACCTAACATGAATTATTCTCTAAAATATTGATCGAAACCCGGTTTAATTGACTGTTTCAGTGTGGTCCCACATTACTACGTGATCCAAACCAGAAAAAACCCAGGATCCGTTCAACAAGTATGTGAAGAATGCGAAAGTGTGAGTCTGATGAGTGAAAATCCCAGACCTAACCTAGACCTAACATGCGTTATCCTCTAAAATATTGATCGAAACCAGGTTTAATCGACTGCTTCAGTGTGGTACCACATTACTACGTGATCCAAACCAGAAAAAACCCAGGATCAGTTCAACAAGTATGTGAAGAATGCGAAACTATGAGTCTGATGAGTGAAAATCCCAGACCTAACCTAGACCTAACATGCGTTATCCTCTAAAATATTGATCCAAAAAAGGATTAATGGACTGTTTCAGTGTGGTACCACACTACTACGTGTTCCAAACCAGAAAAAACCCAGGATCTGTTCAACAAGAATGTGAAAAACGCGAAAGTATGAGCCTGATGAGGGCAAATCCCAGACATATCCCAGACCTAACTTGCGTTGTCCTCTAAGATATTGATGGAAACCAGGTTTAATTGACTGTTTCAGTGTTGTACTTCATTACTACGTGAATCCAGAAAAAGCCCAGGATCTAGCCATCAAGTATGAGAAATATGCGAAAGAATGAGCCTGATGAGAGCAAATCCCAGTCCGAACCTAGACCTAACATGCGTTATCCTCTAAAATATTGAGCGAAACCAGGTTTAATGGACTGTTTCAGTGTGGTACCACACTACTTCGTGATCCAAACCAGACAAAACCCAGGATCTGTTCAACAAGTATGTGAAGAATGCGAAAGTATGAGTCTGATGAGGGCAAATCTTAGACCTAACCCAGACCTAAGTTGCGTTATCCTCTAAAATATTTATCCAGACCAGGTTTCATTGAATGTTTCAGTGTGGTACCACTTTACTACGTGATCCAATCCAGAAATAGCCCAGGATCTAGCCATCAAGTATGAGAAATATGCGAAAGAATGAGCCTGATACGAGCAAATCCCAGACCTAACCTAGACCTAACATGAATTATTCTCTAAAATATTGTTCGAAACCAGGTTTAATTGACTGTTTCAGTGTGGTCCCACATTACTACGTGATCCAAACCAGAAAAAACCCAGGATCCGTTCAACAAGTATGTGAAGAATGCGAAAGTGTGAGTCTGATGAGTGAAAATCCCAGACCTAACCTAGACCTTACATGCGTTATCCTCTAAAATATTGATCGAAACCAGGTTTAATCGACTGCTTCAGTGTGGTACCACATTACTACGTGATCCAAACCAGAAAAAACCCAGGATCAGTTCAACAAGTATGTGAAGAATGCGAAACTATGAGTCTGATGAGTGAAAATCCCAGACCTAACCTAGACCTAACATGCGTTATCCTCTAAAATATTGATCCAAAAAAGGATTAATGGACTGTTTCAGTGTGGTACCACACTACTACGTGTTCCAAACCAGAAAAAACCCAGGATCTGTTCAACAAGAATGTGAAAAACGCGAAAGTATGAGCCTGATGAGGGCAAATCCCAGACATATCCCAGACCTAACTTGCGTTGTCCTCTAAGATATTGATGGAAACCAGGTTTAATTGACTGTTTCAGTGTTGTACTTCATTACTACGTGAATCCAGAAAAAGCCCAGGATCTAGCCATCAAGTATGAGAAATATGCGAAAGAATGAGCCTGATGAGAGCAAATCCCAGTCCGAACCTAGACCTAACATGCGTTATCCTCTAAAATATTGAGCGAAACCAGGTTTAATGGACTGTTTCAGTGTGGTACCACACTACTTCGTGATCCAAACCAGACAAAACCCAGGATCTGTTCAACAAGTATGTGAAGAATGCGAAAGTATGAGTCTGATGAGGGCAAATCTTAGACCTAACCCAGACCTAAGTTGCGTTATCCTCTAAAATATTGATCGAAACCAGGTTTAATTGACCGTTTCAGTGTGGTACCTCATTACTACGTGATCCAAACCAGAAAAAACCCAGGATCCGTTCAACAAGTATGTGAAGAATGCGAAAGTATGAGTCTGATCAGTGAAAATCTCAGGCCTTACCTAGACCTAACTTGCGTTGTCCCCTAAAATAGTGATGGAAACCAGGTTTCATTGACTGTTTCAGTGTGGTACTACATTATTACGTGATGCAATCCAGAAAAAGCCCAGGATCTAGCCATCAAGTAAGAGAAATATGCGAAGGAATGAGCCTGATGAGAGCAAATCCCAGACCTAACCTAGACCTAACATGCGTTATCCTCTAAAATATTGATCCAAACCAGGTTTAATGGACTGTTTCAGTGTGGTACCACACCACTTCGTGATCCAAACCAGACACAACCCAGGATCTGTTCATGAAGAATGTGAAAAACGCGAAACTGTGAGCCTGATGAGGGCAAATCTTACTCCTAACCCAGACCTAATATGCGTTATCCTCTAAAATATTTATCCAGACCAGGTTTCATTGAATGTTTCAGTGTGGTACCACTTTACTACGTGATCCAATCCAGAAATAGCCCAGGATCTAGCCATGAGGTATGAGAAATATGCGAAAGTAAGAGCCTGATGAGGGCAAATCTTAGACCTATCCCAGACCTAACTTGCGTTATCCTCTAAAATATTGATCGAAACCAGGTTTAATTGACTGTTTCAGCGTGGTACCACATTACTACGTGATACAATCCAGAAACAGCCCGGGATCTAGCCATGAAGTATGAGAAATATGCGAAAGTATGAGCCTGATGAGGGAAAATCCTAGACCTAACCCAGACCTAACATGCGTTATCCTCTAAAATATTTATCAAGACCAGGTTTAATTGATTGTTTCAGTGTGGTCCCACATTACTACGGGTTCCATACCAGAAAAATCCCAGGATCTGTTCAAGATGTATGAAAAATATGCGAAAGAAGGAGCCTGATGAGAGCAAATCCCAGACCTAACCTAGACCTAACATGAATTATTCTCTAAAATATTGATCGAAACCCGGTTTAATTGACTGTTTCAGTGTGGTCCCACATTACTACGTGATCCAAACCAGAAAAAACCCAGGATCCGTTCAACAAGTATGTGAAGAATGCGAAAGTGTGAGTCTGATGAGTGAAAATCCCAGACCTAACCTAGACCTAACATGCGTTATCCTCTAAAATATTGATCGAAACCAGGTTTAATCGACTGCTTCAGTGTGGTACCACATTACTACGTGATCCAAACCAGAAAAAACCCAGGATCAGTTCAACAAGTATGTGAAGAATGCGAAACTATGAGTCTGATGAGTGAAAATCCCAGACCTAACCTAGACCTAACATGCGTTATCCTCTAAAATATTGATCCAAAAAAGGATTAATGGACTGTTTCAGTGTGGTACCACACTACTACGTGTTCCAAACCAGAAAAAACCTAGGATCTGTTCAACAAGAATGTGAAAAACGCGAAAGTATGAGCCTGATGAGGGCAAATCCCAGACATATCCCAGACCTAACTTGCGTTGTCCTCTAAGATATTGATGGAAACCAGGTTTAATTGACTGTTTCAGTGTTGTACTTCATTACTACGTGAATCCAGAAAAAGCCCAGGATCTAGCCATCAAGTATGAGAAATATGCGAAAGAATGAGCCTGATGAGAGCAAATCCCAGTCCGAACCTAGACCTAACATGCGTTATCCTCTAAAATATTGAGCGAAACCAGGTTTAATGGACTGTTTCAGTGTGGTACCACACTACTTCGTGATCCAAACCAGACAAAACCCAGGATCTGTTCAACAAGTATGTGAAGAATGCGAAAGTATGAGTCTGATGAGGGCAAATCTTAGACCTAACCCAGACCTAAGTTGCGTTATCCTCTAAAATATTTATCCAGACCAGGTTTCATTGAATGTTTCAGTGTGGTACCACTTTACTACGTGATCCAATCCAGAAATAGCCCAGGATCTAGCCATCAAGTATGAGAAATATGCGAAAGAATGAGCCTGATACGAGCAAATCCCAGACCTAACCTAGACCTAACATGAATTATTCTCTAAAATATTGTTCGAAACCAGGTTTAATTGACTGTTTCAGTGTGGTCCCACATTACTACGTGATCCAAACCAGAAAAAACCCAGGATCCGTTCAACAAGTATGTGAAGAATGCGAAAGTGTGAGTCTGATGAGTGAAAATCCCAGACCTAACCTAGACCTTACATGCGTTATCCTCTAAAATATTGATCGAAACCAGGTTTAATCGACTGCTTCAGTGTGGTACCACATTACTACGTGATCCAAACCAGAAAAAACCCAGGATCAGTTCAACAAGTATGTGAAGAATGCGAAACTATGAGTCTGATGAGTGAAAATCCCAGACCTAACCTAGACCTAACATGCGTTATCCTCTAAAATATTGATCCAAAAAAGGATTAATGGACTGTTTCAGTGTGGTACCACACTACTACGTGTTCCAAACCAGAAAAAACCCAGGATCTGTTCAACAAGAATGTGAAAAACGCGAAAGTATGAGCCTGATGAGGGCAAATCCCAGACATATCCCAGACCTAACTTGCGTTGTCCTCTAAGATATTGATGGAAACCAGGTTTAATTGACTGTTTCAGTGTTGTACTTCATTACTACGTGAATCCAGAAAAAGCCCAGGATCTAGCCATCAAGTATGAGAAATATGCGAAAGAATGAGCCTGATGAGAGCAAATCCCAGTCCGAACCTAGACCTAACATGCGTTATCCTCTAAAATATTGAGCGAAACCAGGTTTAATGGACTGTTTCAGTGTGGTACCACACTACTTCGTGATCCAAACCAGACAAAACCCAGGATCTGTTCAACAAGTATGTGAAGAATGCGAAAGTATGAGTCTGATGAGGGCAAATCTTAGACCTAACCCAGACCTAAGTTGCGTTATCCTCTAAAATATTGATCGAAACCAGGTTTAATTGACCGTTTCAGTGTGGTACCTCATTACTACGTGATCCAAACCAGAAAAAACCCAGGATCCGTTCAACAAGTATGTGAAGAATGCGAAAGTATGAGTCTGATCAGTGAAAATCTCAGGCCTTACCTAGACCTAACTTGCGTTGTCCCCTAAAATAGTGATGGAAACCAGGTTTCATTGACTGTTTCAGTGTGGTACTACATTATTACGTGATGCAATCCAGAAAAAGCCCAGGATCTAGCCATCAAGTAAGAGAAATATGCGAAGGAATGAGCCTGATGAGAGCAAATCCCAGACCTAACCTAGACCTAACATGCGTTATCCTCTAAAATATTGATCCAAACCAGGTTTAATGGACTGTTTCAGTGTGGTACCACACCACTTCGTGATCCAAACCAGACACAACCCAGGATCTGTTCATGAAGAATGTGAAAAACGCGAAACTGTGAGCCTGATGAGGGCAAATCTTACTCCTAACCCAGACCTAATATGCGTTATCCTCTAAAATATTTATCCAGACCAGGTTTCATTGAATGTTTCAGTGTGGTACCACTTTACTACGTGATCCAATCCAGAAATAGCCCAGGATCTAGCCATGAGGTATGAGAAATATGCGAAAGTAAGAGCCTGATGAGGGCAAATCTTAGACCTATCCCAGACCTAACTTGCGTTATCCTCTAAAATATTGATCGAAACCAGGTTTAATTGACTGTTTCAGCGTGGTACCACATTACTACGTGATACAATCCAGAAACAGCCCAGGATCTAGCCATGAAGTATGAGAAATATGCGAAAGTATGAGCCTGATGAGGGCAAATCCTAGACCTAACCCAGACCTAACATGCGTTATCCTCTAAAATATTTATCAAGACCAGGTTTAATTGATTGTTTCAGTGTGGTCCCACATTACTACGGGTTCCATACCAGAAAAATCCCAGGATCTGTTCAAGATGTATGAAAAATATGCGAAAGAAGGAGCCTGATGAGAGCAAATCCCAGACCTAACCTAGACCTAACATGAATTATTCTCTAAAATATTGATCGAAACCCGGTTTAATTGACTGTTTCAGTGTGGTCCCACATTACTACGTGATCCAAACCAGAAAAAACCCAGGATCCGTTCAACAAGTATGTGAAGAATGCGAAAGTGTGAGTCTGATGAGTGAAAATCCCAGACCTAACCTAGACCTAACATGCGTTATCCTCTAAAATATTGATCGAAACCAGGTTTAATCGACTGCTTCAGTGTGGTACCACATTACTACGTGATCCAAACCAGAAAAAACCCAGGATCAGTTCAACAAGTATGTGAAGAATGCGAAACTATGAGTCTGATGAGTGAAAATCCCAGACCTAACCTAGACCTAACATGCGTTATCCTCTAAAATATTGATCCAAAAAAGGATTAATGGACTGTTTCAGTGTGGTACCACACTACTACGTGTTCCAAACCAGAAAAAACCCAGGATCTGTTCAACAAGAATGTGAAAAACGCGAAAGTATGAGACTGATGAGGGCAAATCCCAGACATATCCCAGACCTAACTTGCGTTGTCCTCTAAGATATTGATGGAAACCAGGTTTAATTGACTGTTTCAGTGTTGTACTTCATTACTACGTGAATCCAGAAAAAGCCCAGGATCTAGCCATCAAGTATGAGAAATATGCGAAAGAATGAGCCTGATGAGAGCAAATCCCAGTCCGAACCTAGACCTAACATGCGTTATCCTCTAAAATATTGAGCGAAACCAGGTTTAATGGACTGTTTCAGTGTGGTACCACACTACTTCGTGATCCAAACCAGACAAAACCCAGGATCTGTTCAACAAGTATGTGAAGAATGCGAAAGTATGAGTCTGATGAGGGCAAATCTTAGACCTAACCCAGACCTAAGTTGCGTTATCCTCTAAAATATTTATCCAGACCAGGTTTCATTGAATGTTTCAGTGTGGTACCACTTTACTACGTGATCCAATCCAGAAATAGCCCAGGATCTAGCCATCAAGTATGAGAAATATGCGAAAGAATGAGCCTGATACGAGCAAATCCCAGACCTAACCTAGACCTAACATGAATTATTCTCTAAAATATTGTTCGAAACCAGGTTTAATTGACTGTTTCAGTGTGGTCCCACATTACTACGTGATCCAAACCAGAAAAAACCCAGGATCCGTTCAACAAGTATGTGAAGAATGCGAAAGTATGAGTCTGATGTGTGAAAATCCCAGACCTAACCTAGACCTAACATGCGTTATCCTCTAAAATATTGATCCAAACCAGGTTTAATGGACTGTTTCAGTGTGGCACCACACTACTACGTGATCCAAACTAGAAAAAACCCAGGATCTGTTCAACAAGTATGTGAAAAACGCGAAAGTATGAGTCTGATGAGGTCAAATTCCAGACCTGTCCCAGACTTAACTTGCGTTATCCTCTAAGATATTGATGGAAACCAGGTTTAAGTGACAGTTTCAGTGTTGTACTTCATTACTACGTTATGCAATCCAGAAAAAGCCCAGGATCTAGCCATCAAGTATGAGAAATATGCGAAAGAATGAGCCTGATGAGAGCAAATCCCAGACCTAACCTAGACCTAACATGAATTATTCTCTAAAATATTGATCGAAACCAGGTTTAATCGACTGGTTCAGTGTGGTACCACATTACTACGTGATCCAAACCAGAAAAAACCCAGGATCTGTTCAACAAGTATGTGAAAAACGCGAAAGTATGAGCCTGATTAGGGCGAATCCCAGATCTATCCCAGACCTAACTTGCGTTGTCCTCTAAAATATTGATGGAAACCAGGTTTAATTGACTGCTTCAGTGTTGTACTTCATTACTACGTGATACAATCCAGAAACAGCCCAGGATCTAGCCATGAAGTATGAGAAATATGCGAAAGTATGAGCCTGATGAGGGCAAATCCTAGACCTAACCCAGACCTAACATGCGTTATCCTCCAAAATATTTATCAAGACCAGGTTTAATTGATTGTTTCAGTGTGGTCCCACATTACTACGTGATCCAAACCAGAAAAAACCCAGGATCCGTTCAACAAGTATGTGAAGAATGCGAGAGTATGAGTCTGATGAGTGAAAATCCCAGGCCTAATCTAGACCTAACCTGCGTTATCCTCAAAAATATTGACCGAAACCTGGTTTAATCGACTGTTTCAGTGTGGTACCATATTACTGTGTGATCCAAACCAGAAAATAACCCAGGATCTGATCAACGAGTATGTGAATGTTGCGAAAGTATGAGTCTGACGAGGTCAAATCCCAGACCTATTCCAGACCTAACATGCGTTATCCTCTAAAATATTGATCGAAACCAGGTTTAATCGACTGTTTCAGTGTGGTACCACATTACTACATGTTCCAAACCAGAAAAAACCCAGGATCTGTTCAACAAGTATGTGAAAAACGCGAAAGTATGAGCCTGATTAGGGCGAATCCCAGATCTATCCCAGACCTAACTTGCGTTGTCCTCTAAGATATTGATGGAAACCAGGTTTAAGTGACTGTTTCAGTGTTGTACTTCATTACTACGTTATGCGATCAAGAAAAAGCCCAGGATCTAGCCATCATGTATGAGACATATGCGAAAGAATAAGCCTGATGAGGGCAATTCCTAGACCTAACCCAGACCTAACATGCGTTATCCTCTAAAATATTTATCCAGACCAGGTTCCATTGAATGTTTCAGTGTGGTACCACTTTACTACGAGATCCAATCCAGAAATAGCCCAGGATCTAGCCATGAAGTATGAGAAATATGCGAAAGTATGAGCCTGATGAGGGCAAATCCTAGACCTAACCCAGACCTACCATGCGTTATCTTCTAAAATATTTATCAAGACCAGGTTTAATTGAATGTTTCACTGTGGTACCACATTACTACGTGATGCAATCCAGAAAAAGCCCGGGATCTAGCCATCATATATGAGACATATGCGAAAGAATAAGCCTGATGAGGGCAAATAATAGACCTAACCCAGACCTAACATGCGTTATACTCTAAAATATTGATCGCAACCAGGTTTAATGGACTGTTTCAGTGTGGTACCACACTACTACGTGATCCAAACCAGAAAAAACCCAGGATCTGTTCAACAAGTATGTGAAAAACGCGAAAGTATGAGTCTGATGAGGTCAAATCCCAGACCTATCCCAGACTTAACTTGCGTTATCCTCTAAAATATTCATCAAGACCAGGTTTAATTGAATGTTTCAGTGTGGTACCACATTACTTCATGATCCAAACCAGAAAAAACCCAGGATCTGTTCAACAAGTATGTGAAAAACGCGAAAGTATGAGCCTGATTAGGGCGAATCCCAGATCTATCCCAGACCTAACTTGCGTTGTCCTCTAAGATATTGATGGAGACCAGGTTCAATTGACTGTTTCAGCTTGATACCACATTACTACGTGATACAATCCAGAAACAGCCCAGGATCTAGCCATGAAGTATGAGAAATATGCGAAAGTATGAGCCTGATGAGGGCAAATCGTAGACCTAACCCAGATCTAACATGCGTTATCCTCTAAAATATTGATCGAAACCTGGTTTAATCGACTGTCTCAGAGTGGTACCACATTACTATGTGATTCAAACCAGAAAATATCCCAGGATCTGTTCAACGAGTATGTGAAGTGTGCGAAAGTAAGAGTCTGATGAGGTCATATCCCAGACCTATCCCAGACCTAACTTGCGTTATCCTCTAAAATATTGGTCGAAACCAGGTTTAGTCAACTGTTTCAGTGTGGTACCACATTACTACGTGATCCAAACCGGAAAAAACCCAGGATCTGTCCAACAAGTATGTGAAAAACGCGAAAGTATGAGCCTGATTAGGGCGAATCCCAGATCTATCCCAGACCTAACTTGCGTTGTCCTCTAAAATATTGATGGAAACCAGGTTTAATTGACTGTTTCAGTGTTGTACTTCATTACTACGTTATGCAATCCAGAAAAAGCCCAGGATCTAGCCATCAAGTATGAGAAATATGCGAAAGAATGAGCCTGATAAGAGCAAATCCCAGACCTAACCTAGACCTAACATGAATTATTCTCTAAAATATTGATCGAAACCAGGTTTAATTGACTGTTTCAGTGTGGTCCCACATTACTACCTGATCCAAACCAGAAAAAACCCAGGATCCGTTCAACAAGTATGTGAAGAATGCGAAAGTATGAGTCTGATGTGTGAAAATCCCAGACCTAACCCAGATCTAACATGCGTTATCCTCTAAAATATTGATCGAAACCTGGTTTCATCGACTGTCTCAGAGTGGTACCACATTACTATGTGATCCAAACCAGAAAATATCCCAGGATCTTTTCAACGGGTATGAGTAATATGCGAAAGTATGAGCCAGATGAGGGCAAATCCTAGACCTAACCCAAACCTAACATGCGTTATCCTCTAAAATATTTATCAAGACCAGGTTTAATTGAATGTTTCAGTGTGGTGCCACATTACTATATGATCCAAACCAGAAAATAACCCAGGATCTGTTCAACGAGTATGTGAAGGGTGCGAAAGTATGAGTCTGACGAGGTCAAATCCCAGACCTATCCCAGACCTAACTTGCGTTATCCTCTAAAATATTGATCGAAACCAGGTTTAATGGACTGTTTCAGTGTGGCACCACTTTACTACGTGATCCAAAGCAGAAAAAACCCTCGATCAGGCCAACATGTATGATGAAACTGCGAAAGTATGACCCTGATGAGGGCAAATCCCAGGCCTAACCTACACCTAATATGCGTTGTCCTCTAAAATATTGATGGAAACCAGGTTTAATTAACTGTTTCAGTGTTGTACTTCATTCTTACGTTATGCAATCCAGAAAAAGCCCAGGATCTAGCCATCAAGTATGAGAAATGTGCGAAACAATGAGCCTGATAAGAGCAAATACCAGACCTAACCTAGACCTAACATGAATTAGTCTCTAAAATACTGATCGAAACCAGGTTTAATTGACTGTCTCAGTGTGGTCCCACATTACTACGTGATCCAAACCAGAAAAAACCCAGGATCCGTTCAACAAGTATGTGAAGAATGCGAAAGTATGAGTCTGATGAGTGAAAATCCCAGGCCTAACCTAGACCTAACATGCGTTATCCTCAAAAATATTGATCGAAACCTGGTTTAATCGACTGTTTCAGTGTGGTACCACATTACTATGTGATCCAAACCAGAAACAGCCCAGGATCTAGCCATAAAGTATGAGAAATATGCGAAAGTATGAGCCTGATGAGGGCAAATCCTAGACCTAACCCAAACCTAACATGCGTTATCCTCTAAAATATTTATCAAGACCAGGTTTAATTGAATGTTTCAGTGTGGTACCACATTACTACGTGATCCAATCCAGAAATAGCCCAGGATCTAGCCATGAAGTATGAGAAATATGCGAAAGTATGAGCCTTACGAGAGCAAATCCTAGACCTAACCCAGACCTAACATGCGTTATCCTCAAAAATGTTGATCGAAACCTGGTTTAATCGACTGTTTCAGTGTGGTACCACATTACTATGTGATCCAAACCAGAAAATAACCCAGGATCAGTTCAACGAGTATGTGAAGTGTGCGAAAGTATGAGTCTGATGAGGGCAAATCCCAGACCTCTCCCAGACCTAACATGCGCTATCCTCTAAAATATTTATCAAGACCAGGTTTAATTGATTGTTTCAGTGTGGTCCCACATTACTACGTGATCCAATCCAGAAAAAGCCCAGGATCTAGCCATCAAGTATGAGTAATATGCGAAAGAATGAGCCTGATGAGAGTAAATCCCAGACCTAACCTAGACCTAACATGAATTATTCTCTAAAATATTGATCGAAACCAGTTTTAATTGACTGTTTCAGTGTGGTCCCACATTACTACGTGATCCAAACCAGAAAAAACCCAGGATCCGTTCAACAAGTATGTGAAGAATGCGAAAGTATGAGTCTGATGAGTGAATATCCCAGGCCTAACCTAGACCTAACATGCGTTATCCTCAATAATATTGAGCGAAACCAGGTTTAATCGACTGTTTCAGTGTGGTACCACATTACTACGTGATCCAAACCAGAAAAAAACCCAGGATCTGATCAACGAGTATGTGATGAATGCGAAAGTATGAGTCTGATGAGTGAATATCCCAGGCCTAACCTAGACCTAACATGCGTTATCCACAATAATATTGATCGAAACCAGGTTTAATCGACTGTTTCAGTGTGGTACCACATTACTACGTGATCCAAACCAGAAAAAAACCCAGGATCTGATCAACGAGTATGTCAAGTGTGCGAAAGTATGAGTCTGATGAGGGCAAATCCCAGACCTATCCCAGACCTAACTTGCGATATCCTCTAAAATATTGATCGAAACCAGGTTTAATTGACTGTTTTATTGTGGCACCACTTTACTACGTGATCCAAAGCAGAAAAAACCCTCGATCAGGTCAACATGCATGTTAAAACTGGGAAAGTATGACCCTGATGAGGGCAAATCACAGACGTAACCCAGACCTAACATGCGTTATCCTCTAAAATATTTATCAAGACCAGGTTTAGTTGAACGTTTCAGTGTGGTACCACATTACTACGTGATCCAAACCAGAAAAAACCGAGGATCTGTTCAACAAGTATGTGAAAAACGCGAATCTGTGAGCCTGATGAGGGCAAATCTTAGACCTAACCTTGACCTAACATGCGTTATCCTCTAAAATATTTATCCAGACCAGGTTTCATTGAATGTTTCAGTGTGGTACCACATTACTATGTGATCCAAACCAGAAAATATCCCAGGATCTGTTCAACGAGTATGTGAAGTGTGCGAAAGTATGAGTCTGATGAGGGCAAATCCCAGACCTATCCCAGACCTAACTTGCGATATCCTCTAAAATATTGATCGAAACCAGGTTTAATTGACTGTTTTATTGTGGCACCACTTTACTACGTGATCCAAAGCAGAAAAAACCCTCGATCAGGTCAACATGCATGTTAAAACTGGGAAAGTATGACCCTGATGAGGGCAAATCACAGACGTAACCCAGACCTAACATCCGTTATCCTCTATAATATTTATCAAGACCAGGTTTAATTGAACGTTTCAGTGTGGTACCACATTACTACGTGATCCAAACCAGAAAAAACCCAGGATCTGTTCAACAAGTATGTGAAAAACGCGAAAGTATGAGCCTGATTAGGGCGAATCCCAGATCTATCCCAGACCTAACTTGCGTTGTCCTCTAAGATATTGATGGAGACCAGGTTCAATTGACTGTTTCAGCTTGATACCACATTACTACGTGATACAATCCAGAAACAGCCCAGGATCTAGCCATGAAGTATGAGAAATATGCGAAAGTATGAGCCTGATGAGGGCAAATCGTAGACCTAACCCAGATCTAACATGCGTTATCCTCTAAAATATTGATCGAAACCTGGTTTAATCGACTGTCTCAGAGTGGTACCACATTACTATGTGATTCAAACCAGAAAATATCCCAGGATCTGTTCAACGAGTATGTGAAGTGTGCGAAAGTAAGAGTCTGATGAGGTCATATCCCAGACCTATCCCAGACCTAACTTGCGGTATCCTCTAAAATATTGGTCGAAACCAGGTTTAGTCAACTGTTTCAGTGTGGTACCACATTACTACGTGATCCAAACCGGAAAAAACCCAGGATCTGTCCAACAAGTATGTGAAAAACGCGAAAGTATGAGCCTGATTAGGGCGAATCCCAGATCTATCCCAGACCTAACTTGCGTTGTCCTCTAAAATATTGATGGAAACCAGGTTTAATTGACTGTTTCAGTGTTGTACTTCATTACTACGTTATGCAATCCAGAAAAAGCCCAGGATCTAGCCATCAAGTATGAGAAATATGCGAAAGAATGAGCCTGATAAGAGCAAATCCCAGACCTAACCTAGACCTAACATGAATTATTCTCTAAAATATTGATCGAAACCAGGTTTAATTGACTGTTTCAGTGTGGTCCCACATTACTACCTGATCCAAACCAGAAAAAACCCAGGATCCGTTCAACAAGTATGTGAAGAATGCGAAAGTATGAGTCTGATGTGTGAAAATCCCAGACCTAACCCAGATCTAACATGCGTTATCCTCTAAAATATTGATCGAAACCTGGTTTAATCGACTGTCTCAGAGTGGTACCACATTACTATGTGATCCAAACCAGAAAATATCCCAGGATCTTTTCAACGGGTATGAGTAATATGCGAAAGTATGAGCCAGATGAGGGCAAATCCTAGACCTAACCCAAACCTAACATGCGTTATCCTCTAAAATATTTATCAAGACCAGGTTTAATTGAATGTTTCAGTGTGGTGCCACATTACTATATGATCCAAACCAGAAAATAACCCAGGATCTGTTCAACGAGTATGTGAAGGGTGCGAAAGTATGAGTCTGACGAGGTCAAATCCCAGACCTATCCCAGACCTAACTTGCGTTATCCTCTAAAATATTGATCGAAACCAGGTTTAATGGACTGTTTCAGTGTGGCACCACTTTACTACGTGATCCAAAGCAGAAAAAACCCTCGATCAGGCCAACATGTATGATGAAACTGCGAAAGTATGACCCTGATGAGGGCAAATCCCAGGCCTAACCTACACCTAATATGCGTTGTCCTCTAAAATATTGATGGAAACCAGGTTTAATTAACTGTTTCAGTGTTGTACTTCATTCTTACGTTATGCAATCCAGAAAAAGCCCAGGATCTAGCCATCAAGTATGAGAAATGTGCGAAACAATGAGCCTGATAAGAGCAAATACCAGACCTAACCTAGACCTAACATGAATTAGTCTCTAAAATACTGATCGAAACCAGGTTTAATTGACTGTCTCAGTGTGGTACCACATTACTACGTGATCCAAACCAGAAAAAACCGAGGATCTGTTCAACAAGTATGTGAAAAACGCGAATCTGTGAGCCTGATGAGGGCAAATCTTAGACCTAACCTTGACCTAACATGCGTTATCCTCTAAAATATTTATCCAGACCAGGTTTCATTGAATGTTTCAGTGTGGTACCACATTACTATGTGATCCAAACCAGAAAATATCCCAGGATCTGTTCAACGAGTATGTGAAGTGTGCGAAAGTATGAGTCTGATGAGGGCAAATCCCAGACCTATCCCAGACCTAACTTGCGATATCCTCTAAAATATTGATCGAAACCAGGTTTAATTGACTGTTTTATTGTGGCACCACTTTACTACGTGATCCAAAGCAGAAAAAATCCTCGATCAGGTCAACATGCATGTTAAAACTGGGAAAGTATGACCCTGATGAGGGCAAATCACAGACGTAACCCAGACCTAACATGCGTTATCCTCTAAAATATTTATCAAGACCAGGTTTAATTGAACGTTTCAGTGTGGTACCACATTACTACGTGATCCAAACCAGAAAAAACCGAGGATCTGTTCAACAAGTATGTGAAAAACGCGAAACTGTGAGCCTGATGAGGGCAAATCTTAGACCTAACCTCGACCTAACATGCGTTATCCTCTAAAATATTTATCCAGACCAGGTTTCATTGAATGTTTCAGTGTGGTACCACATTACTATGTGATCCAAACCAGAAAATATCCCAGGATCTGTTCAACGAGTATGTGAAGTGTGCGAAAGTAAGAGTCTGATGAGGTCATATCCCAGACCTATCCCAGACCTAACTTGCGTTATCCTCTAAAATATTGATCGAAACCAGGTTTAGTCAACTGTTTCAGTGTGGTACCACACTACTACGTGATCTAAACCAGAAAAAACCCAGGATCTGTCCAACAAGTATGTGAAAAACGCGACAGTATGAGCCTGATTAGGGCGAATCCCAGATGTATCCCAGACCTAACTTGCGTTGTCCTCTAAAATATTGATGGAAACCAGGTTTAATTGACTGTTTCAGTGTTGTACTTCATTACTACGTTATGCAATCCAGAAAAAGCCCAGGATCTAGCCATCAAGTATGAGAAATATGCGAAAGAATGAGCCTGATAAGAGCAAATCCCAGACCTAACCTAGACCTAACATGAATTATTCTCTAATCTATTGATCGAAACCAGGTTTAATTGACTGTTTCAGTGTGGTCCCACATTACTACGTGATCCAAACCAGAAAAAACCCAGGATCCGTTCAACAAGTATGTGAAGAATGCGAAAGTATGAGTCTGATGAGAGCAAATCCTAGACCTAACCCAGACCTAACATGCGTTATCCTCTAAAATATTTATCAAGACCAGGTTTAATTGAATGTTTCAGTGTGGTACCACATTACTACGTGATGTAATCCAGAAAAAGCCCAGGATCTAGCCATGAAGTTTGAGAAATATGCGAAAGAATGAGCCTGATGAGGGCAAATCCTAGAGCTAACCCAGACCTAACATGCGTTATCCTCTAAAATATTGATCGCAACCAGGTTTAATGGACTGTTTCAGTGTGGTACCACACTTCTACGTGATCCAAACCAGAAAAAACCCAGGATCTGTTCAACAAGTATGTGAAAAACGCGAAAGTATGAGCCTGATGAGGGCAAATTTCAGACCTATCCAAGACCTAACTTGCGTTGTCCTCTAAGATATTGATGGAAACCAGGTTTAAGTGACTGTTTCAGTGTTGTACTTCATTACTACGTGATGCGATCAAGAAAAAGCCCAGGATCTAGCCATCATGTATGAGACATATGCGAAAGAATAAGCCTGATGATGGCAATTCCTAGACCTAACCCAGACCTAACATGAATTATTCTCTAAAATACTGATCGAAACCAGGTTTCATTGAATGTTTCAGTGTGGTACCACTTTACTACGTGATCCAAACCAGAAAAAACCCAGGATCTGTTCAACAAGTATGTGAAAAACGCGAAAGTATGAGCCTGATTAGGGCGAATCCCAGATCTATCCCAGACCTAACTTGCGTTGTCCTCTAAAATATTGATGGAAACCAGGTTTAATTGACTGTTTCAGTGTTGTACTTCATTACTACGTTATGCAATCCAGAAAAAGCCCAGGATCTAGCCATCAAGTATGAGAAATATGCGAAAGAATGAGCCTGATAAGAGCAAATCCCAGACCTAACCTAGACCTAACATGAATTATTCTCTAAAATATTGATCGAAACCAGGTTTAATTGACTGTTTCAGTGTGGTCCCACATTACTACGTGATCCAAACCAGAAAAAAACCCAGGATCCGTCCAACAAGTATGAGAAGAATGCGAAAGTATGAGTCTGATGAGAGCAAATCCTAGACCTAACCCAGACCTAACATGCGTTATCCTCTAAAATATTTATCAAGACCAGGTTTAATTGAATGTTTCAGTGTGGTACCACATTACTACGTGATGTAATCCAGAAAAAGCCCAGGCTCCGTTCAACAAGTATGTGAAGAATGCGAAAGTATGAGTCTGATGAGTGAAAATCCCAGGCCTAATCTAGACCTAACCTGCGTTATCCTCAAAAATATTGATCGAAACCAGGTTTAATCGACTGTTTCAGTGTGGTACCACATTACTACGTGATCCAAACCAGAAAAAACCCAGGATCTGTTCAACAAGTATGTGAAAAACGCGAAAGTATGAGCCTGATTAGGGCGAATCCCAGATCTATCCCAGACCTAACTTGCATTGCCGTCTAAAATATTGATGGAAACCAGGTTTAATTGACTGTTTCAGTGTTGTACTTCATTACTACGTTATGCAATCCAGAAAAAGCCCAGGATCTAGCCATCAAGTATGAGAAATATGCGAAAGAATGAGCCTGATAAGAGCAAATCCCAGACCTAACCTAGACCTAACATGAATTATTCTCTAAAATATTGATCGAAACCAGGTTTAATTGACTGTTTCAGTGTGGTCCCACATTACTACGTGATCCAAACCAGAAAAAACCCAGGATCCGTTCAACAAGTATGTGAAGAATGCGAAAGTATGAGTCTGATGAGAGCAAATCCTAGACCTAACCCAGACCTAACATGCGTTATCCTCTAAAATATTTATCAAGACCAGGTTTAATTGAATGTTTCAGTGTGGTACCACATTACTACGTGATGCAATCCAGAAAAAGCCCAGGATCTAGCCATGAAGTTTGAGAAATATGCGAAAGAATGAGCCTGATGAGGGCAAATCCTAGAGCTAACCCAGACCTAACATGCGTTATCCTCTAAAATATTGACCGCAACCAGGTTTAATGGACTGTTTCAGTGTGGTACCACACTACTACGTGATCCAAACCAGAAAAAACCCAGGATCTGTTCAACAAGTATGTGAAAAACGCGAAAGTATGAGTCTGATGAGGTCAAATTCCAGACCTATCCCAGACTTAACTTGCGTTATCCTCTAAAATATTGATCGAAACCGGGTCTAATCGACTGTTTCAGCGTGGTACCACATTACTACGTGATCCAAACCAGAAAAAACCCAGGATGTGTTCAACAAGTATGTGAAAAACGCGAAAGTATGAGCCTGATGAGGGCAAATTTCAGACCTATCCCAGGCCTAACTTGCGTTGTCCTCTAAGGTATTGATGGAAACCAGGTTTAAGTGACTGTTTCAATGTTGTACTTCATTACTAAGTTATGCGATCAAGAAAAAGCCCAGGATCTAGCCATCATGTATGAGACATATGCGAAAGAATAAGCCTGATGAGGGCAATTCCTAGACCTAACCCAGACCTAACATGCGTTATCCTCTAAAATATTTATCAAGACCAGGTTTAATTGAATGTTTCGGTGTGGTACCACATTACTACGTGAACCAAACCAGAAAAAACCCAGGATCCGTTCAACAAGTATGTTAAAACTGTGACAGTATGACCCTGATGAGGGCAAATTCCAGGCCTAACCTAGACCTAACATGCGTTGTCCTCTAAAATATTGATGGAAACCAGGTTTAATTGACTGTTTCAGTGTTGTACTTCATTACTACGTGATGCAATCCAGAAAAAGCCCAGGATCTAGCCATGAAGTATGAGAAATATGCGAAAGTAAGAGCCTGATGAGGGCAAATCCTAGACCTATCCCAGACCTAACATGCGTTATCCTCTAAAATATTTATCCAGACCAGGTTTCATTGAATGTTTCAGTGTGGTACCACTTTACTACGTGATCCAATCCAGAAATAGCCCAGGATCTAGCCATGAAGTATGAGAAATATGCGAAAGTATGAGCCTGATGAGGGCAAATCCAAGACCTGTCCCAGACCTAACTTGCGTTGTCCTCTAAGATATTGATGGAGACCAGGTTCAATTGACTGTTTCAGCTTGATACCACATTACTACGTGATACAATCCAGAAACAGCCCAGGATCTAGCCATGAAGTATGAGAAATATGCGAAAGTATGAGCCTGATGAGGGCAAATCGTAGACCTAACCCAGATCTAACATGCGTTATCCTCTAAAATATTGATCGAAACCTGGTTTAATCGACTGTCTCAGAGTGGTACCACATTACTATGTGATCCAAACCAGAAAATATCCCAGGATCTGTTCAACGAGTATGTGAAGTGTGCGAAAGTAAGAGTATGATGAGGTCATATCCCAGACCTATCCCAGACCTAACTTGCGTTATCCTCTAAAATATTGATCGAAACCAGGTTTAGTCAACTGTTTCAGTGTGGTACCACATTACTACGTGATCCAAACCAGAAAAAACCTAGGATCTGTCCAACAAGTATGTGAAAAACGCGAAAGTATGAGCCTGATTAGGGCGAATCCCAGATCTATCCCAGACCTAACTTGCGTTGTCCTCTAAAATATTGATGGAAACCAGGTTTAATTGACTGTTTCAGTGTTGTACTTCATTACTACGTTATGCAATCCAGAAAAAGCCCAGGATCTAGCCATCAAGTATGAGAAATATGCAAAAGAATGAGCCTGATGAGGGCAAATCCTAGACCTAACCCAGACCTAACATGCGTTATCCTCTAAAATATTTATCCAGACCAGGTTTCATTGAATGTTTCAGTGTGGTACCACTTTACTACGTGATCCAATCCAGAAATAGCCCAGGATCTAGCCATGAAGTATGAGAAATATGCGAAAGTATGAGCCTGATGAGGGCAAATCCAAGACATATCCCAGACCTAACTTGCGTTGTCCTCCAAGATATTGATGGAGACCAGGTTCAATTGACTGTTTCAGTGTTGTACTTCATTACTACGTGATGCAATCCAGAAAAAGCCCAGGATCTAGCCATGAAGTATGAGAAATATGCGAAAGTATGAGCCTGATGAATGCAAATCCTAGGCCTAACCCAGACCTAACATGCGTTATCCTCTAAAATATTTATCCAGACCAGGTTTCATTGACTGTTTCAGTGTGGTACTACATTACTACGTGATGCAATCCAGAAAAAGCCCAGGATCTAGCCATCAAGTATGAGAAATATGCGAAAGAATGAGCCTGATGAGAGCAAATCCCAGACCTAACCTAGACCTAACATGCGTTATCCTCTAAAATATTGAGCGAAACCAGGTTTAATGGACTGTTTCAGTGTGGTACCACACTACTTCGTGATCCAAACCAGAAAAAACCCAGGATCTGTTCAACAAGTAAGCGAAAAACGCTAAACTGTGAGCCTGATGAGGGCAAATCTTAGACCTAACCCAGACCTAAGATGCGTTATCCTCTAAAATATTTATCCAGACCAGGTTTTATTGAATGTTTCAGTGTGGTACCACTTTACTACGTGATCCAATACAGAAATAGCCCAGGATCTAGCCATGAAGTATGAGAAATATGCGAAAGTAAGAGCCTGATGAGGGCAAATCCTAGACCTATCCCAGACCTAACTTCCGTTATCCTCTAAAATATTGATCGAAACCAGGTTTAATTGACTGTTTCAGCGTGGTACCACATTACTACGTGATACAATCCAGAAACAGCCCAGGATCTAGCCATGAAGTATGAGAAATATGCGAAAGTATGAGCCTGATGAGAGCAAATCCTAGACCTAACCCAGACCTAACATGCGTTATCCTCTAAAATATTTATCAAGACCAGGTTTAATTGATTGTTTCAGTGTGGTCCCACATTACTACGTGTTCCATGCCAGAAAATACCCAGGGTCTGTTCAACATGTATGAGAAATATGCGGAAGAATGAGCCTGATGAGAGCAAATCCCAGACCTATCCTAGACCTAACATGAATTATTCTCTAAAATATTGATCGAAACCAGGTTTACTTGACTGTTTCAGTGTGGTCCCACATTACTACGTGATCCAAACCAGAAAAAACCCAGGATCTGTTCAACAAGTATGTGAAAAACGCGAAACTGTGAGCCTGATGAGGGCAAATCTTAGACCTAACCTTGACCTAACATGCGTTATCCTCTAAGATATTTATCCAGACCAGGTTTCATTGAATGTTTCAGTGTGGTACCACTTTACTACGTGATCCAATCCAGAAATAGCCCAGGAGCTAGTCATGAAGTATGAGAAATATGCGATAGTATGAGCCTGATGAGGGCAAATCCTAGACCTAACCCAGACATAACATGCGTTATTCTCTAAAATATTTATCAAGACTAGGTTTATTTGAATGTTTCAGTGTGGTACCACATTACTACGTCATCCAAACCAGAAAAAACCCAGGATCCGTTCAACAAGTATGTGAAGAATGCGAAAGTATGAGTCTGATCAGTGAAAATCTCAGGCCTTACCTAGACCTAACTTGCGTTGTCTTCTAAAATATTCATGGAAACCTGGTTTCATTGACTGTTTAGTGTGGTACTACATTACTACGTGATGCAATCTAGAAAAAGCCCAGTATCTAGCCATCAAGTGTGAGAAATATGCGAAAGTAAGAGCCTGATGAGGGCAAATCCCAGACCTAACCTAGACCTAACATGCGTTATCCTCTAAAATATTGAGCGAAACCAGATTTAATGGACTGTTTCAGTGTGGTACTACACTACTTCGTGATCCAAACCAGTAAAAACCCAGGATCTGTTCAACAAGTATGCGAAAAACGCTAAACTGTGAGCCTGATGAGGGCAAATCTTAGACCTAACCTTGACCTAACATGCGTTATCCTCTAAGATATTTATCCAGACCAGGTTTCATTGAATGTTTCAGTGTGGTACCACTTTACTACGTGATCCAATCCAGAAATAGCCCAGGAGCTAGACATCAAGTATGAGAAATATGCGAAAGTATGAGCCTGATGAGGGCAAATCCTAGACCTAACCCAGACCTAACATGCGTTATTCTCTAAAATATTTATCAAGACAAGGTTTAATTGAATGTTTCAGTGTGGTACCACATTACTACGTGATCAAAACCAGAAAAAACCCAGGATCCGTTCAACAAGTATGTGAAGATTGCGACAGTATGACCCTGATGAGGGCAAATCCCAGGCCTAACCTAGACCTAACATGCGTTGTCCTCTAAAATATTGATGGAAACCAGGTTTAATTGACTGTTTCAGTGTTGTACTTCATTACTACGTGATGCAATCCAGAAAAAGCCCAGGATCTAGCCATGAAGTATGAGAAATATGCGAAAGTAAGAGCCTGATGAGGGCAAATCCTAGACCTATCCCAGACCTAACATGCGTTATCCACTAAAATATTTATCCAGACCAGGTTTCATTGAATGTTTCAGTGTGGTACCACTTTACTACGTGATCCAATCCAGAAATAGCCCAGGATCTAGCCATGAAGTATGAGAAATATGCGAAAGTATGAGCCTGATGAGGGCAAATCCAAGACCTATCCCAGACCTAACTTGCGTTGTCCTCTAAGATATTGATGGAGACCAGGTTCAATTGACTGTTTCAGTGTTGTACTTCATTACTACGTGATGCAATCCAGAAAAAGCCCAGGATCTAGCTATGAAGTATGAGATATATGCGAAAGTATGAGCCTGATGAGTGCAAATCCTAGACCTAACCCAGACCTAACATGCGTTATCCTCTGAAATATTTATCAAGACCAGGTTTAATTGAATGTTTCAGAGTGGTACTACATTACTACGTGATGCAATCCAGAAAAAGCCCAGGATCTAGCCATCAAGTTTGAGAAATATGCGAAAGAATGAGCCTGATGAGGGCAAATACTAGACCTAACCCAGACCTAACATGCGTTATCCTCTAAAATATTGATCGCAACCAGGTTTAATGGACTGTTTCAGTGTGGTACCACACTACTACGTGATCGAAACCAGAAAAAACCCAGGATCTGTTCAACAAGTATGTGAAAAACGCGAAAGTATGAGTCTGATGAGGTCAAATCCCAGACCTATCCCAGACTTAACTTGCGTTATCCTCTAAAATATTGATCGAAACCAGGTTTAATCAACTGTTTCAGCGTGGTACCACATTACTACGTGATACAATCCAAAAACAGCCCAGGATCTAGCCATGAAGTATGAGAAATATGCGAAAGTATGAGCCTGATGAGTGCAAATCCTAGACCTAACCCAAACCTAACATGCGTTATCCACTAAAATATTTATCAAGACCAGGTTTAATTGAATGTTTCAGTGTGGTACCACATTACTACGTGAACCAAACCAGGAAAAACCAAGGATCCGTTCAACAAGTATGTTAAAACTGCGACAGTATGACCCTGATGAGGGCAAATCCCAGGCCTAACCTAGACCTAACATGCGTTGTCCTCTAAAATATTGATGGAAACAAAGTTTAATTGACTGTTTCAGTGTTGTACTTCATTACTACGTGATGCAATCCAGAAATAGCCCAGGATCTAGCCATCAAGTATGAGAAATATGCGAAAGAATGAGCCTGATGAGAGCAAATCCCTGTCCTAACCTAGACCTAACATGAATTATTCTCTAAAATATTTATCCAGACCAGGTTTCATTGAATGTTTCAGTATGGTACCACTTTACTACGTGACCCAATCCAGAAATAGCCCAGGATCTAGCCATGAAGTATGAGAGATATGCGAAAGTTTGAGCCTGATGAGGGCAAATCCTAGACCTAACCCAGACCTAACATGCGCTATTCTCTAAAATATTTATCAAGACAAGGTTTAATTGAATGTTTCAGTGTGGTACCACATTACTACGTGATCAAAACCAGAAAAAACCCAGGATCCGTTCAACAAGTATGTGAAGAATGCGAAAGTATGAGTCTGATCAGTGAAAATCTCAGGCCTTACCTAGACCTAACTTGCGTTGTCCTCTAAAATATTGATGGAAACTAGGTTTCATTGACTGTTTCAGTGTGGTGCTACATTACAACGTGATGCAATCCAGCAAACGCCCAGGATCTAGCCATCAAGTATGAGAAATATGCAAAAGAATGAGCCTGATGAGGGCAAATCCTAGACCTAACCCAGACCTAACATGCGTTATCCTCTAAAATGTTTATCCAGACCAGGTTTCATTGAATGTTTCAGTGTGGTACCACTTTACTACGTGATCCAATCCAGAAATAGCCCAGGATCTAGCCATGAAGTATGAGAAATATGCGAAAGTATGAGCCTGATGAGGACAAATCCAAGACATATCCCAGACCTAACTTGCGTTGTCCTCTAAGATATTGATGGAGACCAGGTTCAATTGACTGTTTCAGTGTTGTACTTCATTACTACGTGATGCGATCAAGAAAAAGCCCAGGATCTAGCCATCATGTATGAGACATATGCGAAAGAATAAGCCTGATGATGGCAATTCCTAGACCTAACCCAGACCTAACATGCGTTATCCTCTAAAATATTTATCCAGACCAGGTTTCATTGAATGTTTCAGTGTGGTACCACTTTACTACGTGATCCAATCCAGAAATAGCCCAGGATCTAGCCATGGAGTATGAGAAATATGCGAAAGTAAGAGCCTGATGAGGGCAAATCCTAGACCTATCCCAGACCTAACTTGCGTTATCCTCCAAAATATTGATCGAAACCAGGTTTAATTGACTGTTTCAGCGTGGTACTACACTACTTCGTGATCCAAACCAGTAAAAACCCAGGATCTGTTCAACAAGTATGCGAAAAACGCTAAACTGTGAGCCTGATGAGGGCAAATCTTAGACCTAACCTTGACCTAACATGCGTTATCCTCTAAGATATATATCCAGACCAGGTTTCATTGAATGTTTCAGTGTGGTACCACTTTACTACGTGATCCAATCCAGAAATAGCCCAGGAGCTAGACATCAAGTATGAGAAATATGCGAAAGTATGAGCCTGATGAGGGCAAATCCTAGACCTAACCCAGACCTAACATGCGTTATTCTCTAAAATATTTATCAAGACAAGGTTTAATTGAATGTTTCAGTGTGGTACCACATTACTACGTGATCAAAACCAGAAAAAACCCAGGATCCGTTCAACAAGTATGTGAAGAATGCGACAGTATGACCCTGATGAGGGCAAATCCCAGGCCTAACCTAGACCTAACATGCGTTGTCCTCTAAAATATTGATGGAAACCAGGTTTAATTGACTGTTTCAGTGTTGTACTTCATTACTACGTGATGCAATCCAGAAAAAGCCCAGGATCTAGCCATGAAGTATGAGAAATATGCGAAAGTAAGAGCCTGATGAGGGCAAATCCTAGACCTATCCCAGACCTAACATGCGTTATCCTCTAAAATATTTATCCAGACCAGGTTTCATTGAATGTTTCAGTGTGGTACCACTTTACTACGTGATCCAATCCAGAAATAGCCCAGGATCTAGCCATGAAGTATGAGAAATATGCGAAAGTATGAGCCTGATGAGGGCAAATCCAAGACCTATCCCAGACCTAACTTGCGTTGTCCTCTAAGATATTGATGGAGACCAGGTTCAATTGACTGTTTCAGTGTTGTACTTCATTACTACGTGATGCAATCCAGAAAAAGCCCAGGATCTAGCTATGAAGTATGAGATATATGCGAAAGTATGAGCCTGATGAGTGCAAATCCCAGACCTAACCCAGACCTAACATGCGTTATCCTCTGAAATATTTATCAAGACCAGGTTTAATTGAATGTTTCAGAGTGGTACTACATTACTACGTGATGCAATCCAGAAAAAGCCCAGGATCTAGCCATCAAGTTTGAGAAATATGCGAAAGAATGAGCCTGATGAGGGCAAATACTAGACCTAACCCAGACCTAACATGCGTTATCCTCTAAAATATTGATCGCAACCAGGTTTAATGGACTGTTTCAGTGTAGTACCACACTACTACGTGATCGAAACCAGAAAAAACCCAGGATCTGTTCAACAAGTATGTGAAAAACGCGAAAGTATGAGTCTGATGAGGTCAAATCCCAGACCTATCCCAGACTTAACTTGCGTTATCCTCTAAAATATTGATCGAAACCAGGTTTAATCAACTGTTTCAGCGTGGTACCACATTACTACGTGATACAATCCAGAAACAGCCCAGGATCTAGCCATGAAGTATGAGAAATATGCGAAAGTATGAGCCTGATGAGTGCAAATCCTAGACCTAACCCAAACCTAACATGCGTTATCCTCTAAAATGTTTATCCAGACCAGGTTTCATTGAATGTTTCAGTGTGGTACCACTTTACTACGTGATCCAATCCAGAAAAAACCCAGGATCTGTTCAACAAGTATGTGAAAAACGCGAAAGTATGAGCCTGATTAGGGCGAAACCCAGATCTATCCCAGACCTAACTTGCATTGCCGTCTAAAATATTGATGGAAACCAGGTTTAATTGACTGTTTCAGTGTTGTACTTAATTACTACGTTATGCAATCCAGAAAAAGCCCAGGATCTAGCCATCAAGTATGAGAAATATGCGAAAGAATGAGCCTGATAAGAGCAAATCCCAGACCTAACCTAGACCTAACATGAATTATTCTCTAAAATATTGATCGAAACCAGGTTTAATTGACTGTTTCAGTGAGGTCCCACATTACTACGTGATCCAAACAAGAAAAAACCCAGGATCCGTTCAACAAGTATGTGAAGAATGCGAAAGTATGAGTCTGATGAGAGCAAATCCTAGACCTAACCCAGACCTAACATGCGTTATCCTCTAAAATATTTATCAAGACCAGGTTTAATTGAATGTTTCAGTGTGGTACCACATTACTACGTGATGCAATCCAGAAAAAGCCCAGGATCTAGCCATGAAGGGTGAGAAATATGCGAAAGAATGAGCCTGATGAGGGCAAATCCTAGAGCTAACCCAGACCTAACATGCGTTATCCTCTAAAATATTGACCGCAACCAGGTTTAATGGACTGTTTCAGTGTGGTACCACACTACTACGTGATCCAAACCAGAAAAAACCCAGGATCTGTTCAACAAGTATGTGAAAAACGCGAAAGTATGAGTCTGATGAGGTCAAATTCCAGACCTATCCCAGACTTAACTTGCGTTATCCTCTAAAATATTGATCGAAACCGGGTCTAATCGACTGTTTCAGCGTGGTACCACATTACTACGTGATCCAGACCAGAAAAAACCCAGGATGTGTTCAACAAGTATGTGAAAAACGCGAAAGTATGAGCCTGATGAGGGCAAATTTCAGACCTATCCCAGACCTAACTTGCGTTGTCCTCTAAGGTATTGATGGAAACCAGGTTTAAGTGACTGTTTCAATGTTGTACTTCATTACTACGTTATGCGATCAAGAAAAAGCCCAGGATCTAGCCATCAAGTTTGAGAAATATGCGAAAGAATGAGCCTGATGAGGGCAAATAATAGACCTAACCCAGACCTAACATGCGTTATCCTCTAAAATATTGATCGCAACCAGGTTTAATGGACTGTTTCAGTGTGGTACCACACTACTACGTGATCCAAACCAGAAAAAACCCAGGATCTGTTCAACAAGTATGTGAAAAACGCGATAGTATGAGTCTGATGAGGTCAAATCCCAGACCTATCCCAGACTTAACTTGCGTTATCCTCTAAAATATTTATCAAGACCAGGTTTAATTGAATGTTTCAGTGTGGTACCACATTACTACGTGAACCAAACCAGAAAAAACCCAGGATCCGTTCAACAAGTATGTTAAAACTGCGACAGTATGACCCTGATGTGGGCAAATCCCAGGCCTAACCTAGACCTAACATGCGTTGTCCTCTAAAATATTGATGGAAACCAGGTTTAATTGACTGTTTCAGTGTTGTACTTCATTACTACGTGATGCAATCCAGAAAAAGCCCAGGATCTAGCCATGAAGTATGAGAAATATGCGAAAGTAAGAGCCTGATGAGGGCAAATCCTAGACCTATCCCAGACCTAACATGCGTTATCCTCTAAAATATTTATCCAGACCAGGTTTCATTGAATGTTTCAGTGTGGTACCACTTTACTACGTGATCCAATCCAGAAATAGCCCAGGATCTAGCCATGAAGTATGAGAAATATGCGAAAGTATGAGCCTGATGAGGGCAAATCCAAGACCTATCCCAGACCTAACTTGCGTTGTCCTCTAAGATATTGATGGAGACCAGGTTCAATTGACTGTTTCAGCTTGATACCACATTACTACGTGATACAATCCAGAAACAGCCCAGGATCTAGCCATGAAGTATGAGAAATATGCGAAAGTATGTGCCTGATGAGGGCAAATCCCAGACCTAACCCAGATCTAACATGCGTTATCCTCTAAAATATTGATCGAAACCTGGTTTAATCGACTGTTTCAGAGTGGTACCACATTACTACGTGATCCAAACCAGAAAAAACCCAGGATCTGTTCAACAAGTATGTGAAAAACGCGAAACTGTGAGCCTGATGAGGGCAAATCTTAGACCTAACCTTGACCTAACATGCGTTATCCTCTAAGATATTTATCCAGACCAGGTTTCATTGAATGTTTCAGTGTGGTACCACTTTACTACGTGATCCAATCCAGAAATAGCCCAGGAGCTAGCCATGAAGTATGAGAAATATGCGAAAGTATGAGCCTGATGAGGGCAAATCCTAGACCTAACCCAGACCTAACATGCGTTATTCTCTAAAATATTTATCAAGACCGGGTTTATTTGAATGTTTCAGTGTGGTACCACATTACTACGTCATCCAAACCAGAAAAAACCCAGGATCCGTTCAACAAGTATGTGAAGAATGCGAAAGTATGAGTCTGATCAGTGAAAATCCCAGGCATTACCTAGACCTAACTTGCGTTGTCTTCTAAAATATTCATGGAAACCTGGTTTCATTGACTGTTTCAGTGTGGTACCACTTTACTGCGTGATCCAATCCAGAAATAGCCCAGGATCTAGCCATGAAGTATGAGAAACATGCGAAAGTATGAGCCTGATGAGGGCAAATCCAAGACCTATCCCAGACCTAACTTGCGTTGTCCTCTAAGATATTGATGGAGACCAGGTTCAATTGACTGTTTCAGTGTTGTACTTCATTACTACGTGATACAATCCAGAAACAGCCCAGGATCTAGCCATGAAGTATGAGAAATATGCGAAAGTATGAGCCTGATGAGTGCAAATCCTAGACCTAACCCAGACCTAACATGCGTTATGCTCTGAAATATTTATCAAGACCAGGTTTAATTGAATGTTTCAGTGTGGTACTACATTACTACCTGATGCAATCCAGAAAAAGCCCAGGATCTAGCCATCAAGTTTGAGAAATATGCGAAAGAATGAGCCTGATGACAGCAAATCCCAGACCTAACCTAGACCTAACATGCGTTATCCTCTAAAATATTGAGCGAAACCAGGTTTAATGGACTGTTTCAGTGTGGTACAACTTTACTACGTGATCCAATCCCGAAATAGCCCAGGATCTAGCCATGAAGTATGAGAAATATGCGAAAGTAAGAGCCTGATGAGGGCAAATCCTAGACCTATCCCAGACCTAACTTCCGTTATCCTCTAAAATATTGATCGAAACCAGGTTTAATTGACTGTTTCAGTGTGGTACCACATTACTACGTGATGCAATCCAGAAAAAGCCCAGGATCTATCCATCAAGTATGAGAAATATGCGAAAGAATGAGCCTGATGAGAGCAAATCCCAGACCTAACCTAGACCTAACATGAATTATTCTCTAAAATATTGATCGAAACCAGGTTTAATTGACTGTTGCAGTGTTGTACTTCATTACTACGTGATGCAATCCAGAGAAAGCCCAGGATCTAGCCATCAAGTATGAGAAATATGCGAAAGAATGAGCCTGATGAGAGCAAATCCCAGACCTAACCTAGACCTAACATGAATTATTCTCTAAAATATTGATCGAAACCAGGTTTAATTGACTGTTTCAGTGTTGTACTTCATTACTACGTGATGCAATCCAGAAAAAGCCCAGGATCTAGCCATCAAGTATTAGAAATATGCGAAAGAATGAGCCCGATGACAGCAAATCCCTGACCTAACCTAGACCTAACATGAATTATTCTCTAAAATATTGATCAAAAGCAGGTTTAATTGACTGTTTCAGTGTGGTACCGCATTACTACGTGATCCAATCCAGAAATAGCCCAGGATCTAGCCATGAAGTATGAGAAATATGCGAAAATATGAGCCTGATGAGGGCAAATCCCAGACCTAACCCAGACCTAACATGCGTTATCCTCTAAAATATTTATCAAGACCAGGTTTCATTGAATGTTTCAGTGTGGTACCACTTTACTACGTGATCCAATCCAGAAAAAACCCAGGATCTGTTCAACAAGTATGTGAAGAATGCGAAAGTATGAGTCTGATCAGTGAAAATCTCAGGCCTTACCTAGACCTAACTTGCGTTGTCCTCTAAAATATTGATGGAAACTAGGTTTCATTGACTGTTTCAGTGTGGTGCTACATTACAACGTGATGCAATCCAGCAAACGCCCAGGATCTAGCCATCAAGTATGAGAAATATGCAAAAGAATGAGCCTGATGAGGGCAAATCCTAGACCTAACCCAGACCTAACATGCGTTATCCTCTAAAATATTTATCAAGACCAGGTTTAATTGATTGTTTCAGTGTGGTCCCACATTACTACGTGTTCCATGCCAGAAAATACCCAGGGTCTGTTCAACATGTATGAGAAATATGCGAAAGTATGAGCCTGATGAGGGCAAATCCTAGACCTAACCCAGACCTAACATGCGTTATTCTCTAAAATATTTATCAAGACCAGGTTTATTTGAATGTTTCAGTGTGGTACCACATTACTACGTCATCCAAACCAGAAAAAACCCAGGATCCGTTCAACAACTATGTGAAGAATGCGAAAGTATGAGTCTGATCAGTGAAAATCTCAGGCCTTACCTAGACCTAACTTGCGTTGTCTTCTAAAATATTCATGGAAACCTGGTTTCATTGACCGTTTCAGTGTGGTACTACATTACTACGTGATGCAATCTAGAAAAAGCCCAGGATCTAGCCATGAAGTATGAGAAATATGCGAAAGTATGAGCCTGATGAGAGCAAATCCCAGACCTATCCTAGACCTAACATGCGTTATCCTCTAAAATATTGAGCGAAACCAGATTTAATGGACTGTTTCAGTGTGGTACTACACTACTTCGTGATCCAAACCAGTAAAAACCCAGGATCTGTTCAACAAGTATGCGAAAAACGCTAAACTGTGAGCCTGATGAGGGCAAATCTTAGACCTAACCCAGACCTAAGATGCGTTATCCTCTAAAATATTTATCCAGACCAGGTTTTATTGAATGTTTCAGTGTGGTACCACTTTACTACGTGATCCAATACAGAAATAGCCCAGGATCTAGCCATGAAGTATGAGAAATGTGCGAAAGTAAGAGCCTGATGAGGGCAAATCCTAGACCTATCCCAGACCTAACTTCCGTTATCCTCTAAAATATTGATCGAAACCAGGTTTAATTGACTGTTTCAGCGTGGTACCACATTACTACGTGATACAATCCAGAAACAGCTCAGGATCTAGCCATGAAGTATGAGAAATATGCGAAAGTATGAGCCTGATGAGAGCAAATCCTAGACCTAACCCAGACCTAACATGCGTTATCCTCTAAAATATTTATCAAGACCAGGTTTAATTGATTGTTTCAGTGTGGTCCCACATTACTACGTGTTCCATGCCAGAAAATACCCAGGGTCTGTTCAACATGTATGAGAAATATGCGGAAGAATGAGCCTGATGAGAGCAAATCCCAGACCTATCCTAGACCTAACATGAATTATTCTCTAAAATATTGATCGAAACCAGGTTTACTTGACTGTTTCAGTGTGGTCCCACATTACTACGTGATCCAAACCAGAAAAAACCCAGGATCTGTTCAACAAGTATGTGAAAAACGCGAAACTGTGAGCCTGATGAGGGCAAATCTTAGACCTAACCTTGACCTAACATGCGTTATCCTCTAAGATATTTATCCAGACCAGGTTTCATTGAATGTTTCAGTGTGGTACCACTTTACTACGTGATCCAATCCAGAAAAAACCCAGGATCTGTTCAACAAGTATGTGAAGAATGCGAAAGTATGAGTCTGATCAGTGAAAATCTGAGGCCTTACCTAGACCTAACTTGCGTTGTCTTCTAAAATATTCATGGAAACCTGGTTTCATTGACTGTTTCAGTGAGGTACTACATTACTACGTGATGCAATCTAGAAAAAGCCCAGGATCTAGCCATCAAGTGTGAGAAATATGCGAAAGTAAGAGCCTGATGAGGGCAAATCCCAGACCTAACCCAGACCTAACATGCGTTATCCTCTAAAATATTTATCAAGACCAGGTTTCATTGAATGTTTCAGTGTGGTACCACTTTACTACGTGATCCAATCCAGAAAAAACCCAGGATCTGTTCAACAAGTATGTGAAGAATGCGAAAGTATGAGTCTGATCAGTGAAAATCTCAGGCCTTACCTAGACCTAACTTGCGTTGTCCTCTAAAATATTGATGGAAACTAGGTTTCATTGACTGTTTCAGTGTGGTGCTACATTACAACGTGATGCAATCCAGCAAACGCCCAGGATCTAGCCATCAAGTATGAGAAATATGCAAAAGAATGAGCCTGATGAGGGCAAATCCTAGACCTAACCCAGACCTAACATGCGTTATCCTCTAAAATATTTATCAAGACCAGGTTTAATTGATTGTTTCAGTGTGGTCCCACATTACTACGTGTTCCATGCCAGAAAATACCCAGGGTCTGTTCAACATGTATGAGAAATATGCGAAAGTATGAGCCTGATGAGGGCAAATCCTAGACCTAACCCAGACCTAACATGCGTTATTCTCTAAAATATTTATCAAGACCAGGTTTATTTGAATGTTTCAGTGTGGTACCACATTACTACGTCATCCAAACCAGAAAAAACCCAGGATCCGTTCAACAAGTATGTGAAGAATGCGAAAGTATGAGTCTGATCAGTGAAAATCTCAGGCCTTACCTAGACCTAACTTGCGTTGTCCTCTAAAATATTCATGGAAACCTGGTTTCATTGACCGTTTCAGTGTGGTACTACATTACTACGTGATGCAATCTAGAAAAAGCCCAGGATCTAGCCATGAAGTATGAGAAATATGCGAAAGTATGAGCCTGATGAGAGCAAATCCCAGACCTATCCTAGACCTAACATGCGTTATCCTCTAAAATATTGAGCGAAACCAGATTTAATGGACTGTTTCAGTGTGGTACTACACTACTTCGTGATCAAAACCAGTAAAAACCCAGGATCTGTTCAACAAGTATGCGAAAAACGCTAAACTGTGAGCCTGATGAGGGCAAATCTTAGACCTGACCTTGACCTAACATGCGTTATCCTCTAAGATATTTATCCAGACCAGGTTTCATTGAATGTTTCAGTGTGGTACCACTTTACTACGTGATCCAATCCAGAAATAGCCCAGGAGCTAGCCATGAAGTATGAGAAATATGCGAAAGTATGAGCCTGATGAGAGCAAATCCCAGACCTATCCTAGACCTAACATGAATTATTCTCTAAAATATTGATCGAAACCAGGTTTACTTGACTGTTTCAGTGTGGTCCCACATTACTACGTGATCCAAACCAGAAAAAACCCAGGATCTGTTCAACAAGTATGTGAAAAACGCGAAACTGTGAGCCTGATGAGGGCAAATCTTAGACCTAACCTTGACCTAACATGCGTTATCCTCTAAGATATTTATCCAGACCAGGTTTCATTGAATGTTTCAGTGTGGTACCACTTTACTACGTGATCCAATCCAGAAATAGCCCAGGAGCTAGCCATGAAGTATGAGAAATATGCGAAAGTATGAGCCTGATGAGGGCAAATCCTAGACCTAACCCAGACCTAACATGCGTTATTCTCTAAAATATTTATCAAGACCAGGTTTATTTGAATGTTTCAGTGTGGTACCACTTTACTGCGTGATCCAATCCAGAAATAGCCCAGGATCTAGCCATGAAGTATGAGAAACATGCGAAAGTATGAGCCTGATGAGGGCAAATCCAAGACCTATCCCAGACCTAACTTGCGTTGTCCTCTAAGATATTGATGGAGACCAGGTTCAATTGACTGTTTCAGTGTTGTACTTCATTACTACGTGATACAATCCAGAAACAGCCCAGGATCTAGCCATGAAGTATGAGAAATATGCGAAAGTATGAGCCTGATGAGTGCAAATCCTAGACCTAACCTAGACCTAACATGCGTTATCCTCTGAAATATTTATCAAGACCTGGTTTAATTGAATGTTTCAGTGTGGTACTACATTACTACGTAATGCAATCCAGAAAAAGCCCAGGATCTAGCCATCAAGTTTGAGAAATATGCGAAAGAATGAGCCTGATGACAGCAAATCCCAGACCTAACCTAGACCTAACATGCGTTATCCTCTAAAATATTGAGCGAAACCAGGTTTAATGGACTGTTTCAGTGTGGTACAACTTTACTACGTGATCCAATCCCGAAATAGCCCAGGATCTAGCCATGAAGTATGAGAAATATGCGAAAGTAAGAGCCTGATGAGGGCAAATCCTAGACCTATCCCAGACGTAACTTCCGTTATCCTCTAAAATATTGATCGAAACCAGGTTTAATTGACTGTTTCAGTGTGGTACCACATTACTACGTGATGCAATCCAGAAAAAGCCCAGGATCTAGCCATCAAGTATGAGAAATATGCGAAAGAATGAGCCTGATGAGAGCAAATCCCAGACCTAACCTAGACCTAACATGAATTATTCTCTAAAATATTGATCGAAACCAGGTTTAATTGACTGTTGCAGTGTTGTACTTCATTACTACGTGATGCAATCCAGAGAAAGCCCAGGATCTAGCCATCAAGTATGAGAAATATGCGAAAGAATGAGCCTGATGAGAGCAAATCCCAGACCTAACCTAGACCTAACATGAATTATTCTCTAAAATATTGATCGAAACCAGGTTTAATTGACTGTTTCAGTGTTGTACTTCATTACTACGTGATGCAATCCAGAAAAAGCCCAGGAACTAGCCATCAAGTATGAGAAATATGCGAAAGAATGAGCCCGATGAGAGCAAATCCCTGACCTATCCTAGACCTAACATGAATTATTCTCTAAAATATTGATCAAAAGCAGGTTTAATTGACTGTTTCAGTGTGGTACCGCATTACTACGTGATCCAATCCAGAAATAGCCCAGGATCTAGCCATGAAGTATGAGAAATATGCGAAAATATGAGCCTGATGAGGGCAAATCCTAGACCTAATCCAGACCTAACATGCGTTATTCTCTAAAATATTTATCAAGACCAGGTTTAATTGAATGTTTCAGTGTGGTACCACATTACTACGTGATCCAAACCAGAAAAAACCCAGGATCCGTTCAACAAGTATGTGAAGATTGCGTAAGTATGAGTCTGATGAGTGAAAATCTCAGGCCTTACCTAGACCTAACTTGCGTTGTCCTCTAAAATATTGATGGAAACCTGGTTTCATTGACTGTTTCAGTGTGGTACTACATTACTACGTGATGCAATCTAGAAAAAGCCCAGGATCTAGCCATCAAGTGTGAGAAATATGCGAAAGTAAGAGCCTGATGAGGGCAAATCCCAGACCTAACCCAGAACTAACATGCGTTATCCTCTAAAATATTTATCAAGACCAGGTTTCATTGAATGTTTCAGTGTGGTACCACTTTACTACGTGATCCAATCCAGAAAAAACCCAGGATCTGTTCAACAAGTATGTGAAGAATGCGAAAGTATGAGTCTGATCAGTGAAAATCTCAGGCCTTACCTAGACCTAACTTGCGTTGTCCTCTAAAATATTGATGGAAACTAGGTTTCATTGACTGTTTCAGTGTGGTGCTACATTACAACGTGATGCAATCCAGCAAACGCCCAGGATCTAGCCATCAAGTATGAGAAATATGCAAAAGAATGAGCCTGATGAGGGCAAATCCTAGACCTAACCCAGACCTAACATGCGTTATCCTCTAAAATATTTATCAAGACCAGGTTTAATTGATTGTTTCAGTGTGGTCCCACATTACTACGTGTTCCATGCCAGAAAATACCCAGGGTCTGTTCAACATGTATGAGTAATATGCGAAAGTATGAGCCTGATGAGGGCAAATCCTAGACCTAACCCAGACCTAACATGCGTTATTCTCTAAAATATTTATCAAGACCAGGTTTATTTGAATGTTTCAGTGTGGTACCACATTACTACGTCATCCAAACCAGAAAAAACCCAGGATCCGTTCAACAAGTATGTGAAGAATGCGAAAGTATGAGTCTGATCAGTGAAAATCTCAGGCCTTACCTAGACCTAACTTGCGTTGTCTTCTAAAATATTCATGGAAACCTGGTTTCATTGACCGTTTCAGTGTGGTACTACATTACTACGTGATGCAATCTAGAAAAAGCCCAGGATCTAGCCATGAAGTATGAGAAATATGCGAAAGTATGAGCCTGATGAGAGCAAATCCCAGACCTATCCTAGACCTAACATGCGTTATCCTCTAAAATATTGAGCGAAACCAGATTTAATGGACTGTTTCAGTGTGGTACTACACTACTTCGTGATCAAAACCAGTAAAAACCCAGGATCTGTTCAACAAGTATGCGAAAAACGCTAAACTGTGAGCCTGATGAGGGCAAATCTTAGACCTGACCTTGACCTAACATGCGTTATCCTCTAAGATATTTATCCAGACCAGGTTTCATTGAATGTTTCAGTGTGGTACCACTTTACTACGTGATCCAATCCAGAAATAGCCCAGGAGCTAGCCATGAAGTATGAGAAATATGCGAAAGTATGAGCCTGATGAGAGCAAATCCCAGACCTATCCTAGACCTAACATGAATTATTCTCTAAAATATTGATCGAAACCAGGTTTACTTGACTGTTTCAGTGTGGTCCCACATTACTACGTGATCCAAACCAGAAAAAACCCAGGATCTGTTCAACAAGTATGTGAAAAACGCGAAACTGTGAGCCTGATGAGGGCAAATCTTAGACCTAACCTTGACCTAACATGCGTTATCCTCTAAGATATTTATCCAGACCAGGTTTCATTGAATGTTTCAGTGTGGTACCACATTACTACGTGATCCAATCCAGAAATAGCCCAGGAGCTAGCCATGAAGTATGAGAAATATGCGAAAGTATGAGCCTGATGAGGGCAAATCCTAGACCTAACCCAGACCTAACATGCGTTATTCTCTAAAATATTTATCAAGACCAGGTTTATTTGAATGTTTCAGTGTGGTACCACTTTACTGCGTGATACAATCCAGAAACAGCCCAGGATCTAGCCATGAAGTATGAGAAATATGCGAAAGTATGAGCCTGATGAGTGCAAATCCTAGACCTAACCCAGACCTAACATGCGTTATCCTCTGAAATATTTATCAAGACCTGGTTTAATTGAATGTTTCAGTGTGGTACTACATTACTACGTAATGCAATCCAGAAAAAGCCCAGGATCTAGCCATCAAGTTTGAGAAATATGCGAAAGAATGAGCCTGATGACAGCAAATCCCAGACCTAACCTAGACCTAACATGCGTTATCCTCTAAAATATTGAGCGAAACCAGGTTTAATGGACTGTTTCAGTGTGGTACAACTTTACTACGTGATCCAATCCCGAAATAGCCCAGGATCTAGCCATGAAGTATGAGAAATATGCGAAAGTAAGAGCCTGATGAGGGCAAATCCTAGACCTATCCCAGACGTAACTTCCGTTATCCTCTAAAATATTGATCGAAACCAGGTTTAATTGACTGTTTCAGTGTGGTACCACATTACTACGTGATGCAATCCAGAAAAAGCCCAGGATCTAGCCATCAAGTATGAGAAATATGCGAAAGAATGAGCCTGATGAGAGCAAATCCCAGACCTAACCTAGACCTAACATGAATTATTCTCTAAAATATTGATCGAAACCAGGTTTAATTGACTGTTGCAGTGTTGTACTTCATTACTACGTGATGCAATCCAGAGAAAGCCCAGGATCTAGCCATCAAGTATGAGAAATATGCGAAAGAATGAGCCTGATGAGAGCAAATCCCAGACCTAACCTAGACCTAACATGAATTATTCTCTAAAATATTGATCGAAACCAGGTTTAATTGACTGTTTCAGTGTTGTACTTCATTACTACGTGATGCAATCCAGAAAAAGCCCAGGATCTAGCCATCAAGTATGAGAAATATGCGAAAGAATGAGCCCGATGAGAGCAAATCCCTGACCTAACCTAGACCTAACATGAATTATTCTCTAAAATATTGATCAAAAGCAGGTTTAATTGACTGTTTCAGTGTGGTACCGCATTACTACGTGATCCAATCCAGAAATAGCCCAGGATCTAGCCATGAAGTATGAGAAATATGCGAAAATATGAGCCTGATGAGGGCAAATCCTAGACCTAACCCAGACCTAACATGCGTTATTCTCTAAAATATTTATCAAGACCAGGTTTATTTGAATGTTTCAGTGTGGTACCACATTACTACGTCATCCAAACCAGAAAAAACCCAGGATCTGTTCAACAAGTATGTGAAAAACGCGAAACTGTGAGCCTGATGAGGGCAAATCTTAAACCTAACCTTGACCTAACATGTGTTATCCTCTAAGATATTTATCCAGACCAGGTTTCATTGAATGTTTCAGTGTGGTACCACTTTACTACGTGATCCAATCCAGAAATAGCCCAGGAGCTAGCCATGAAGTATGAGAAATATGCGAAAGTATGAGCCTGATGAGGGCAAATCCTAGACCTAACCCAGACCTAACATGCGTTATTCTCTAAAATATTTATCAAGACCAGGTTTATTTGAATGTTTCAGTGTGGTACCACATTACTACGTCATCCAAACCAGAAAAAACCCAGGATCCGTTCAACAAGTATGTGAAGAATGCGAAAGTATGAGTCTGATCAGTGAAAATCCCAGGCATTACCTAGACCTAACTTGCGTTGTCTTCTAAAATATTCATGGAAACCTGGTTTCATTGACTGTTTCAGTGTGGTACCACTTTACTGCGTGATCCAATCCAGAAATAGCCCAGGATCTAGCCATGAAGTATGAGAAACATGCGAAAGTATGAGCCTGATGAGGGCAAATCCAAGACCTATCCCAGACCTAACTTGCGTTGTCCTCTAAGATATTGATGGAGACCAGGTTCAATTGACTGTTTCAGTGTTGTACTTCATTACTACGTGATACAATCCAGAAACAGCCCAGGATCTAGCCATGAAGTATGAGAAATATGCGAAAGTATGAGCCTGATGAGTGCAAATCCTAGACCTAACCCAGACCTAACATGCGTTATCCTCTGAAATATTTATCAAGACCAGGTTTAATTGAATGTTTCAGTGTGGTACTACATTGCTACGTGATGCAATCCAGAAAAAGCCCAGGATCTAGCCATCAAGTTTGAGAAATATGCGAAAGAATGAGCCTGATGACAGCAAATCCCAGACCTAACCTAGACCTAACATGCGTTATCCTCTAAAATATTGAGCGAAACCAGGTTTAATGGACTGTTTCAGTGTGGTACCACATTACTACGTGATGCAATCCAGAAAAAGCCCAGGATCTAGCCATCAAGTATGAGAAATATGCGAAAGAATGAGCCTGATGAGAGCAAATCCCAGACCTAACCTAGACCTAACATGAATTATTCTCTAAAATATTGATCGAAACCAGGTTTAATTGACTGTTGCAGTGTTGTACTTCATTACTACGTGATGCAATCCAGAGAAAGCCCAGGATCTAGCCATCAAGTATGAGAAATATGCGAAAGAATGAGCCTGATGAGAGCAAATCCCAGACCTAACCTAGACCTAACATGAATTATTCTCTAAAATATTGATCGAAACCAGGTTTAATTGACTGTTTCAGTGTTGTACTTCATTACTACGTGATGCAATCCAGAAAAAGCCCAGGATCTAGCCATCAAGTATGAGAAATATGCGAAAGAATGAGCCTGATGAGAGCAAATCCCAGACCTAACCTAGACCTAACATGAATTATTCTCTAAAATATTGATCGAAACCAGGTTTAATTGACTGTTGCAGTGTTGTACTTCATTACTACGTGATGCAATCCAGAGAAAGCCCAGGATCTAGCCATCAAGTATGAGAAATATGCGAAAGAATGAGCCTGATGAGAGCAAATCCCAGACCTAACCTAGACCTAACATGAATTATTCTCTAAAATATTGATCGAAACCAGGTTTAATTGACTGTTTCAGTGTTGTACTTCATTACTACGTGATGCAATCCAGAAAAAGCCCAGGATCTAGCCATCAAGTATGAGAAATATGCGAAAGAATGAGCCTGATGAGAGCAAATCCCAGACCTAACCTAGACCTAACATGCGTTATCCTCTGAAATATTTATCAAGACCAGGTTTAATTGACTGTTTCAGTGTGGTACCGCATTACTACGTGATCCAATCCAGAAATAGCCCAGGATCTAGCCATGAAGTATGAGAAATATGCGAAAATATGAGCCTGATGAGGGCAAATCCTAGACCTAATCCAGACCTAACATGCGTTATTCTCTAAAATATTTATCAAGACCAGGTTTAATTGAATGTTTCAGTGTGGTACCACATTACTACGTGATCCAAACCAGAAAAAACCCAGGATCCGTTCAACAAGTATGTGAAGATTGCGTAAGTATGAGTCTGATGAGTGAAAATCTCAGGCCTTACCTAGACCTAACTTTCGTTGTCCTCTAAAATATTGATGGAAACCAGGTTTAATTGACTGTTTCAGTGTTGTACTTCATTACTACGTGATGCAATCCAGAAAAAGCCCAGGATCTAGCCATCAAGTATGAGAAATATGCGAAAGAATGAGCCTGATGAGAGCAAATCCCAGACCTAACCTAGACCCAACATGAATTATTCTCTAAAATATTGATCGAAACCAGGTTTAATTGACTGTTTCAGTGTGGTACCACATTACTATGTGATCCAAACCAGAAAATAACCCAGGATCTGTTCAAGGAGTATGTGAAGTGTGCGAAATTATGAGTCTGATGAGGTCAAATCCCTGACCTATCCCAGACCTAACTTGCGTTATCCTCTAAAATATTGATCGAAACCTGGTTTAATCGACTGTTTCAGTGTGGTCCCACATTACTACGTGATCCAAACCAGAAAAAACCCAGGATCCGTTCAACAAGTATGTGAAGAATGCGAAAGTATGAGTCTGATGAGTGAAAATCCCAGGCCTAACCTAGACCTAACATGCGTTATCCTCAAAAATATTGAACGAAACCTGGTTTAATCGACTGTTTCAGTGTGGTACCACATTACTATGTGATCCAAACCAGAAAATAACCCAGGATCTGTTCAACGAGTATGTGAAGTGTGCGAAAGTATGAGTCTGATGAGGTCAAATCCCAGACCAATCCCAGACTTAACTTGCGCTATCCTCTAAAATATTGATCGAAACCAGGTTTAATCGACTGTTTCAGTGTGGTACCACATTACTACGTGATCCAAACCAGAATAAACCCAGGATCAGTTCAACAAGTATGTGAAGAATGCGAAAGTATGAGTCTGATGAGTGAAAATCCCAGGGCTAACCTAGACCTAACATGCGTTATCCTCTAAAATATTGATTGAAACCAGGTTTAATTGACTGTTTCAGCGTGGTACCACATTACTACGTGATACAATCCAGAAACAGCCCAGGTTCTAGCCATGAAGTATGAGAAATATGCGAAAGTATGAGCCTGATGAGGGCAAATCCTAGACCTAACCCAGACCTAACATGCGTTATCCTCTAAAATATTTATCAAGACCAGGTTTAATTGATTCTTTCAGTGTGGTCCCACATTACTACGTGATCCAAACCAGAAAAAACCCAGGATCTGTTCAACATGTATGAGAAATATGCGAAAGAATGAGCCTGATGTGAGCAAATCCCAGACCTAACCAAGACCTAACATGAATTATTCTCTAAAATATTGATCGAAACCTGGTTTAATCGACTGTTTCAGTGTGGTACCACATTACTGTGTGATCCAAACCAGAATATAACCCAGGATCTGTTCAACGAGTATGTGAAGTGTGCGAAAGTATGAGTCTGATGAGGTCAAATCCCAGACCTATCCCAGACTTAACTTGCGTTATCCTCTAAAATATTGATCGAAACCAGGTTTAATCGACTTTTTCAGTGTGGTACCACATTACTACGTGATCCAAACCAGAAACAGCCCAGGATCTAGCCATGACGTATGAGAAATATGCGAAAGTATGAGCCTGACGAGGGCTAATCCTAGACCTAACCCAGACGTAACATGCGTTATCCTCCAAAATATTTATCAAGACCAGGTTTAATTGATTGTTTCAGTGTGGTTCCACATTACTACGTGATCCAAACCAGAAAAAACCCAGGATCTGTTCAACGAGTATGTGAAGTGTGCGAAAGTATGAGTCTGATGAGGGCTAATCCCCGACCTATCCCAGACCTAACATGCGTTATCCTCTAAAATATTTATCAAGACCAGGTTTAATTGATTGTTTCAGTGTGGTCCCACATTACTACGTGATCCAAACCAGAAAAAACCCATGATCCGTTCAACAAGTATGTGAAGAATGCGAAAGTATGAGTCTGATGAGTGAAAATCCCAGACCTAACCAAGACCTAACATGCGTTATCCTCAAAAATATTGATCGAAACCTGGTTCAATCGACTGTCTCAGTGTGGTACCACATTACTACGTGATCCAAACCAGAAAAAACCCAGGATCTGTTCAACATGTATGTGAAAAACGCGAAAGTATGAGCCTGATGAGGGCAAATCCCAGACCTATCCCAGACCTAACTTGCGTTGTCCTCTAAGATATTGATGGAAACCAGGTTTAATTGACTGTTTCAGTGTGGTCCCACATTACTACGTGATCCAAACCAGAAAATAACCCAGGATCTGTTAAACGAGTATGTGAAGTGTGCGAAAGTATGAGTCTGATGAGTGAAAATCCCAGGCCTAACCTAGACCTAACATGCGTTATCCTCAAAAATATTGAACGAAACCTGGTTTAATCGACTGTTTCAGTGTGGTACCACATTACTATGTGATCCAAACCAGAAAATAACCCAGGATCTGTTCAACGAGTATGTGAAGTGTGCGAAAGTATGAGTCTGATGAGGTCAAATCCCAGACCAATCCCAGACTTAACTTGCGCTATCCTCTAAAATATTGATCGAAACCAGGTTTAATCGACTGTTTCAGTGTGGTACCACATTACTACGTGATCCAAACCAGAATAAACCCAGGATCAGTTCAACAAGTATGTGAAGAATGCGAAAGTATGAGTCTGATGAGTGAAAATCCCAGGGCTAACCTAGACCTAACATGCGTTATCCTCTAAAATATTGATTGAAACCAGGTTTAATTGACTGTTTCAGCGTGGTACCACATTACTACGTGATACAATCCAGAAACAGCCCAGGTTCTAGCCATGAAGTATGAGAAATATGCGAAAGTATGAGCCTGATGAGGGCAAATCCTAGACCTAACCCAGACCTAACATGCGTTATCCTCTAAAATATTTATCAAGACCAGGTTTAATTGATTCTTTCAGTGTGGTCCCACATTACTACGTGATCCAAACCAGAAAAAACCCAGGATCTGTTCAACATGTATGAGAAATATGCGAAAGAATGAGCCTGATGTGAGCAAATCCCAGACCTAACCTAGACCTAACATGAATTATTCTCTAAAATATTGATCGAAACCTGGTTTAATCGACTGTTTCAGTGTGGTACCACATTACTGTGTGATCCAAACCAGAATATAACCCAGGATCTGTTCAACGAGTATGTGAAGTGTGCGAAAGTATGAGTCTGATGAGGTCAAATCCCAGACCTATCCCAGACTTAACTTGCGTTATCCTCTAAAATATTGATCGAAACCAGGTTTAATCGACTTTTTCAGTGTGGTACCACATTACTACGTGATCCAAACCAGAAATAGCCCAGGATCTAGCCATGACGTATGAGAAATATGCGAAAGTATGAGCCTGACGAGGGCTAATCCTAGACCTAACCCAGACGTAACATGCGTTATCCTCCAAAATATTTATCAAGACCAGGTTTAATTGATTGTTTCAGTGTGGTTCCACATTACTACGTGATCCAAACCAGAAAAAACCCAGGATCTGTTCAACGAGTATGTGAAGTGTGCGAAAGTATGAGTCTGATGAGGGCTAATCCCCGACCTATCCCAGACCTAACATGCGTTATCCTCTAAAATATTTATCAAGACCAGGTTTAATTGATTGTTTCAGTGTGGTCCCACATTACTACGTGATCCAAACCAGAAAAAACCCATGATCCGTTCAACAAGTATGTGAAGAATGCGAAAGTATGAGTCTGATGAGTGAAAATCCCAGACCTAACCAAGACCTAACATGCGTTATCCTCAAAAATATTGATCGAAACCTGGTTCAATCGACTGTCTCAGTGTGGTACCACATTACTACGTGATCCAAACCAGAAAAAACCCAGGATCTGTTCAACATGTATGTGAGAAACGCGAAAGTATGAGCCTGATGAGGGCAAATCCCGGACCTATCCCAGACCTAACTTGCGTTGTCCTCTAAGATATTGATGGAAACCAGGTTTAATTGACTGTTTCAGTGTGGTCCCACATTACTACGTGATCCAAACCAGAAAATAACCCAGGATCTGTTAAACGAGTATGTGAAGTGTGCGAAAGTATGACCCTGATGAGAGCAAATCCCAGGCCTAACCGAGACCTGACATGCGTTGTCCTCTAAGATATTGATGGAAACTAGGTTTAATTGACTGTTTCAGTGTTGTACTTCATTACTACGTGATGCAATCCAGAGAATCTAGCCATCAAGTATGACAAATATGCGAAAGAATGAGCCTAATGGGAGCAAATCCCAGACCTAACCTAGACCTAACATGAATTATTCTCTAAAATATTGATCGAAACCTGGTTTAATGGACTGCTTCAGTGTGGTACCACACTACTACGTGATCCAAACCAGAAAAAACCCAGGATCTGTTCAACAGGTATGTGAAAAACGCGAAAGTATGAGCCTTATGAGTGCAAATCCTAGAGCTAACCCAGACCTAACATGCGTTATCCTCTGAAATATTTATCAAGACCAAGTTTAATTGAATGTTTCAGTGTGGTACTACATTACTACGTGATGCAATCCAGAAAAAGCCCAGGATCTAGCCATGAAGTATGAGAAATATGCGAAAGTATGAGCCTAATGAGGGCAAATCCTAGACCTAACCCAAACCTAACATGCGTTATCCTCTAAAATATTTATCAAGACCAGGTTTAATTGAATGCTTCAGTGTGGTACCACATTACTACGTGAACCAAACCAGAAAAAACCCAGGATCCGTTCAACAAGTATGTTAAAACTGCGGCAGTATGACACTGATGAGAGCAAATCCCTGACCTAACCTAGACCTAACATGAATTATTCTCTAAAATATTGATCAAAACCAGGTTTAATTGACTGTTTCAGTGGGGTGCCACATTACTACGTGATCCAATCCAGAAATAGCCCCGGATCTAGCCATGAAGTATGAGAAATATGCGAAAGTATGAGCCTGATGAGGGCAAATCCTAGACCTAACCCAGACCTAACATGCGTTATTCTCTAAAATATTGATCAAGACCAGGTTTAATTGAATGTTTCAGTGTGGTACCACATTACTACGTGATCGAAACCGGAAAAAACCCACGATCCGTTCAACAAGTATGTGAAGAATGCGAAAGTATGAGTCTGATCAGTGAAAATCTCAGGCCTTACCTAGACGTAACTTGCGTTGTCCTCTAAAATATTGATGGAAACCAGGTTTCATTGACTGTTTCAGTGAGGTACTACATTATTACGTGATGCAATCCAGAAAAAGCCCAGGGTCTAGCCATCAAGTATGAGAAATATGCGAAAGAATGAGCCTGATGAGAGCAAATCCCAGACCTAACCTAGACCTAACATGCGTTATCCTCTAAAATATTTAGCGAAACCAAGTTTAATGGACTGTTTCAGTGTGGTACCACACTACTTCGTGATCCAAACCAGAAAAAACCCAGGATCTGTTCAACAAGTATGCGAAAAACGCTAAACTGTGAGCCTGATGAGGGCAAATCTTAGACCTAACCCAGACCTAAGATGCGTTATCCTCTAAGATATTTATCCAGACCAGGTTTCATTGAATGTTTCAGTGTGGTACCACTTTACTACGTGATCCAATCCAGAAATAGCCCAGGATCTAGCCACGAAGTATGAGAAATATGCGAAAGTATGAGCCTGATGAGGGCAAATCCTAGACCTAACCCAGACCTAACATGCGTTATTCTCTAAAATATTTATCAAGACCAGGTTTAATTGAATGTTTCAGTGTGGTACCACATTACTACGTCATCCAAACCAGAAAAAACCCAGGATCCGTTCAACAAGTATGCGGAGAATGCGAAAGTATGAGTCTGATCAGTGAAAATCTCAGGCCTTACCTAGACCTAACTTGCGTTGTCTTCTAAAATATTCATGGAAACCTGGTTTCATTGACTGTTTCAGTGAGGTACTACATTACTACGTGATGCAATCTAGAAAAAGCCCAGGATCTAGCCATCAAGTGTGAGAAATATGCGAAAGAATGAGCCTGATGACAGCAAATCCCAGACCTAACCTAGACCTAACATGCGTTATCCTCTAAAATATTGAGCGAAACCAGGTTTAATGGACTGTTTCAGTGTGGTACAACTTTACTACGTGATCCAATCCCGAAATAGCCCAGGATCTAGCCATGAAGTATGAGAAATATGCGAAAGTAAGAGCCTGATGAGGGCAAATCCTAGACCTATCCCAGACCTAACTTCCGTTATCCTCTAAAATATTGATCGAAACCAGGTTTAATTGACTGTTTCAGTGTGGTACCACATTACTACGTGATGCAATCCAGAAAAAGCCCAGGATCTAGCCATCAATTATGAGAAATATGCGAAAGAATGAGCCTGATGAGAGCAAATCCCAGACCTAACCTAGACCTAACATGAATTATTCTCTAAAATATTGATCGAAACCAGGTTTAATTGACTGTTGCAGTGTTGTACTTCATTACTACGTGATGCAATCCAGAGAAAGCCCAGGATCTAGCCATCAAGTATGAGAAATATGCGAAAGAATGAGCCTGATGAGAGCAAATCCCAGACCTAACCTAGACCTAACATGAATTATTCTCTAAAATATTGATCGAAACCAGGTTTAATTGACTGTTTCAGTGTTGTACTTCATTACTACGTGATGCAACCCAGAAAAAGCCCAGGATCTAGCCATCAAGTATGAGAAATATGCGAAAGAATGAGCCCGATGAGAGCAAATCCCTGACCTAACCTAGACCTAACATGAATTATTCTCTAAAATATTGATCAAAAGCAGGTTTAATTGACTGTTTCAGTGTGGTACCGCATTACTACGTGATCCAATCCAGAAATAGCCCAGGATCTAGCCATGAAGTATGAGAAATATGCGAAAATATGAGCCTGATGAGGGCAAATCCTAGACCTAATCCAGACCTAACATGCGTTATTCTCTAAAATATTTATCAAGACCAGGTTTAATTGAATGTTTCAGTGTGGTACCACATTACTACGTGATCCAAACCAGAAAAAACCCAGGATCCGTTCAACAAGTATGTGAAGATTGCGTAAGTATGAGTCTGATGAGTGAAAATCTCAGGCCTTACCTAGACCTAACTTGCGTTGTCCTCTAAAATATTGATGGAAACCAGGTTTAATTGACTGTTTCAGTGTTGTACTTCATTACTACGTGATGCAATCCAGAAAAAGCCCAGGATCTAGCCATCAAGTATGAGAAATATGCGAAAGAATGAGCCTGATGAGAGCAAATCCTTGACCTAACCTAGACCTAACATGAATTATTCTCTAAAATATTGATCAAAAGCAGGTTTAATCGACTGTTTCAGTGTGGTACCACATTACTATGTGATCCAAACCAGAAAATAACCCAGGATCTGTTCAAGGAGTATGTGAAGTGTGCGAAATTATGAGTCTGATGAGGTCAAATCCCTGACCTATCCCAGACCTAACTTGCGTTATCCTCTAAAATATTGATCGAAACCTGGTTTAATCGACTGTTTCAGTGTGGTCCCACATTACTACGTGATCCAAACCAGAAAAAACCCAGGATCCGTTCAACAAGTATGTGAAGAATGCGAAAGTATGAGTCTGATGAGTGAAAATCCCAGGCCTAACCTAGACCTAACATGCGTTATCCTCAAAAATATTGAACGAAACCTGGTTTAATCGACTGTTTCAGTGTGGTACCACATTACTATGTGATCCAAACCAGAAAATAACCCAGGATCTGTTCAACGAGTATGTGAAGTGTGCGAAAGTATGAGTCTGATGAGGTCAAATCCCAGACCAATCCCAGACTTAACTTGCGCTATCCTCTAAAATATTGATCGAAACCAGGTTTAATCGACTGTTTCAGTGTGGTACCACATTACTACGTGATCCAAACCAGAATAAACCCAGTATCAGTTCAACAAGTATGTGAAGAATGCGAAAGTATGAGTCTGATGAGTGAAAATCCCAGGGCTAACCTAGACCTAACATGCGTTATCCTCTAAAATATTGATTGAAACCAGGTTTAATTGACTGTTTCAGCGTGGTACCACATTACTACGTGATACAATCCAGAAACAGCCCAGGTTCTAGCCATGAAGTATGAGAAATATGCGAAAGTATGAGCCTGATGAGGGCAAATCCTAGACCTAACCCAGACCTAACATGCGTTATCCTCTAAAATATTTATCAAGACCAGGTTTAATTGATTCTTTCAGTGTGGTACCACATTACTACGTGATCCAAACCAGAAAAAACCCAGGATCTGTTCAACAAGTATGTGAAAAACGCGAAAGTATGAGTCTGATGAGTGGAAATCCCAGACCTAACCTAGACCTAACATGAATTATTCTCTAAAATATTGATCGAAACCTGGTTTAATCGACTGTTTCAGTGTGGTACCACATTACTGTGTGATCCAAAAAAGAATATAACCCAGGATCTGTTCAACGAGTATGTGAAGTGTGCGAAAGTATGAGTCTGATGAGGTCAAATCCCAGACCTATCCCAGACTTAACTTGCGTTATCCTCTAAAATATTGATCGAAACCAGGTTTAATCGACTTTTTCAGTGTGGTACCACATTACTACGTGATCCAAAGCAGAAATAGCCCAGGATCTAGCCATGACGTATGGGAAATATGCGAAAGTATGAGCCTGACGAGGGCTAATCCTAGACCTAACCCAGACGTAACATGCGTTATCCTCCAAAATATTTATCAAGACCAGGTTTAATTGATTGTTTCAGTGTGGTTCCACATTACTACGTGATCCAAACCAGAAAAAACCCAGGATCTGTTCAACGAGTATGTGAAGTGTGCGAAAGTATGAGTCTGATGAGGGCTAATCCCCGACCTATCCCAGACCTAACATGCGTTATCCTCTAAAATATTTATCAAGACCAGGTTTAATTGATTGTTTCAGTGTGGTCCCACATTACTACGTGATCCAAACCAGAAAAAACCCATGATCCGTTCAACAAGTATGTGAAGAATGCGAAAGTATGAGTCTGATGAGTGAAAATCCCAGACCTAACCAAGACCTAACATGCGTTATCCTCAAAAATATTGATCGAAACCTGGTTCAATCGACTGTCTCAGTGTGGTACCACATTACTACGTGATCCAAACCAGAAAAAACCCAGGATCTGTTCAACAGGTATGTGAAAAACGCGAAAGTATGAGCCTTATGAGTGCAAATCCTAGAGCTAACCCAGACCTAACATGCGTTATCCTCTGAAATATTTATCAAGACCAAGTTTAATTGAATGATTCAGTGTGGTACTACATTACTACCTGATGCAATCCAGAAAAAGCCCAGGATCTAGCCATGAAGTATGAGAAATATGCGAAAGTATGAGCCTAATGAGGGCAAATCCTAGACCTAACCCAAACCTGACATGCGTTATCCTCTAAAATATTTATCAAGACCAGGTTTAATTGAATGTTTCAGTGTGGTACCACATTACTACGTGATCCAAACCAGTAAAAACCCAGGATCCGTTCAAGAAGTATGTGAAGAATGCGAAAGTATGAGACTGATGAGTGAAAGTCCCCGGCCTAACCTAGACCTAACATGCGTTATCCTCAAAAATATTTATCAAGACCAGGTTTAACTGAATGTTTCAGTGTGGTACCACATTACTGCGCGATCCAAACCAGAAAACCCCCAGGATCTGTTCAACAAGTATGTGAAAAATGCGAAAGTATGACCCTGATGTGGGCAAATCCCAGACCTATCCCAGACCTAACTTGCATTGTCCTCTAAAATATTGATCGAAACCAGGTTTAATTGACTGTTTCAGTGTGGTACCACATTACTACGTGATCCAATCCAGAAATAGCCCAGGATCTAGCCATGAAGTATGGGAAATATGCGAAAGTATGAGCCTGATGTGGGCAAATCCTAGACCTAACCCAAACCTAACATGCGTTATCCTCTAAAATATTCATCAAGACCAGGTTTAATTGAATGTTTCAGTGTGGTACCACATTACTACGTGAACCAAACCAGAAAAAACCCAGGATCTGTTAAACGAGTCTGTGAAGTGTGCGAAAGTATGAGCCTGATGAGGGCGAATCCCAGACCTATCCCAGACCTAACTTGCGTTATCCGCTAAAATATTGATCGAAACAAGGTTTAATTGACTGTTTCAGCGTGGTACCACATTACTACGTGATACAATCCAGAAACAGCCCAGGAAGTATGAGAAATATGCGAAAGTATGAGCCTGATGTGGGCAAATCCTAGACCTAACCCAAACCTAACATGCGTTATCCTCTAAAATATTTATCAAGACCAGGTTTATTTGAATGTTTCAGTGTGGTACCACATTACTGCGTGATCCAAACCAGAAAAAACCCAGGATCCGTTCAACAAGTATGTGAAGAATGCGAAAGAATGAGTGTGATGTGTGAAAATCCCAGGCCTTACCTAGACCTAACATGCGTTATCCTCAAGAATATTGATCGAAACCTGGTTTAATCGACTGTTCCAGTGTGGTACCACATTACTACGTGAACCATACCAGAAAAAACCCAGGATCCGTTCAACAAGTATCTGAAGAATGCGAAAGTATGAGTCTGATGTGTGAAAATCTCAGGGCTAACCTAGACCTAACATGCATTATCCTCTAAAATATTGATCCAAACCAGTGTTACGTATGTCGAACGTTTCGTTCCTCAAATTTTTCTTGTCACTTGCGTGCATTATGAAATCGCCCTGCTACTTATCTAACCTTTGAAATGGGGGTCACTTCCGTCGCGATGCAGCAGCCCGTTAATTAATACAATTCGGGGAATAGAGCAGCCCGTTAATTAATACAATTCGGAGAATAGTGCACACGGTGATTTCTAACGTACTTTTGAATCCGCCCCACACAGATTTTTTGGTATATAAACCCTGTGATTTCATTACTCGGGGGATCATAATCGTACCGTCACGTTAGAGTCAACGTCACGTCTCTTGTCACGCGTATACGATTTGATAGTCAGTTGTATCTTGCGAGATCGGGCTACCGTACCCTTTAGTATCAAACCATATAGAATCCGTGAACCGGCTTAAATTCTATTGCGGCCTTTATTTCCAACTGACATACCCCCGCATCGCCAGTGCGTCAACACCGTGCAAGGTCATTTTAGGTAAATATACTCATTCTTTGATCGCGACATAAGATACACGAAACAATTGTATTTTATTTGTTGATTTAAGAATATATCTACTTTTATTATCAAATCAGAGTTACCCAACTTCTTTAACCCACAATTATATAAAGCGATTATTATTAGTTAAACGTTCCCATAATAATATAACCTTACCGCTCGGGTTATATTATATTTAATAATTCACAGTTACGAGGTCAATTAACACATCCCCAAATCCAAATACAACCTCTTACAACCTAGTGGCTCCTCGATTACGCATCGAGTTCGTCCACGCAATCTATTACCATCCTAGCGGCTCTCTGATTTCGCATCAGGTTCGTCCGCATCCTACAGCTCCCTGATTTCGCATCAGGTTCGTCTGTGATTTATCCAACCTCCCAGCAGCTCCTCGATTTCGCATTGAGTTCGTCTGCGTTTCTTCCAACCTCCTAGCAGCTCCCCGATTTCGCATTGGGTTCGTCTGCGTCGTTATCAACAATCCTAGTGACTCCCCGATTTCGCATCGGGTTCGTTCACGACGTTTCATCCTCCTACGGCTCCCTGGTTTCGCACCAGGTTCGTCCGTACGTGACTCCATCCCAGAGGCTCCCTGATTTCGCATCAGGTTCGTCCTCGTTATCAACTATCCTAGCGGCTCCCCGATTTCGCATCGGGTTCGTCCGTGTACCTAACTAACAAATTGATACCATATTCCATATTCTTTCTCGCACTCGCAGGCCACGCGCGCTGCACGGCCCTGGCTCGTAACAGAAACTGGTGACAGCGGTGGGATTTAACTATTTTAGAATCGCTACGTAATTTTTGGGTTTCTTGAGAAGTTGAAATTTCTCTTCTTGAATTTAGACGATATACTAGTTTTCGCTAGTTAAGTCAACCAGTTAACTCTTGTTAAGAATATACTAGTTTTCGCTAGTTAATACACATTGTTAATTGGATTTAAATATACTAGTTTTCTCTAGTTGAATTAAAATAAATTATTAAAAATGACAAGTTCACAAGCAAATATTTCGTCGAACGATATTATGAACTTGACATTATCGCTTGCAAATTCAATGTCACTTTTGACACAAAAGACATGCATACAAAACGTTACATCGACGATACCGACTTTCGACGGAGAAACTCCATCTTTATCGCGTTTTGCACAAAGTGTGGAGGATGGGTTAACATTGATACCTGAGGGTTCGGAAGCCGATTATCTGGCGATTGTTCTGACTAAACTCATAGGTCCCGCACGAAGGTGCACCTTAGAGCATAAATTCGTGAGTGTTAGCGAATTGATTAAACATTTAAAAAAGAGATTCGCGCCGGGAAAAAGTTTGTCGTATTTCCAAGTAGACATCGCGAGTTTACGTATTCGCGAGGGTGAAAGTTTGCGACAGTACGTCGACAGGACTAGTCACCTGGTTTATTGCGCGCGCGGAGCCATTCGAGAAAGATACCGGGACAACGCCGAAGATTTCATCAAGGAGATGGAACGAGATGTTTTGGAAAATTTCATCGAAGGCTTACCGGATCGTATTTCTTGGAAGGTGTCGGCACAATTTAGAGACATACGGACTCTTGAAGATGCTTACGACGCCGTGCTGCATATAGACAGGAAACTAAGGAATCGAAGACAAATGCCCCGGAACGAATCACCTGCACGGTGGTCACGAAAGGATCGTGGAACCGAAGATTATCGCCACCGCGACAATCAAGTGTCGTACCCTGGCTCGCCGAGTCGTTATGACCGAGGGCGGCATGCTAGAACATACGAAGGTCAAGAGGATCGAGGGGAACAACCACATGCGTCGGCATGGCCCGTGCGACAAAGGAGCCCCTCGATTTCCCCTTCGAGGCGTTCTTACGATTTTCCTAAGGATGAAGGAAATCATTATTCCATATTAAAAAATTCCGAAAGATATCGCGAACCGAAATTATATTGTTGGTATTGTGAAACTACGGGACACGACGGGAAATCCTGTAGGAAAAATCCGCGTAATCCAAAAAACCGACGCGACTCGCGGGACTCGTCAGCCGAATCGAACGGGTCTTTAAACTTCAATCGCGCTCACCGTACCGGCGACACGATGAGCGGCAACGAAACCCGTCGTCAAAGAACAGTACACTTCGAAAACGACTCCTTATCAAAGAAACACCTGCCCCACGTCTCGAAACCAAAGTCCCAGAACTGGAATTAGGAAAGGGAACATTTTTAATCGATTGCGGTGCAGCCATCAACTTAGTACGTCTCGATGTTTTAGGAACAAAAGCAATAATAAATTCTCGCGAAGAAATAGAAATAACAGGATTAACCACAACTCCAATTTACACGTTAGGAACCACAATTCTCCATATTCACGATACACCCGCATTTTTCTATATAGTAAGAACTCTTGCAATAGACGCTGATGGACTCATCGGAAGCCCATTTTTAATGCAAGAGGGTGCCGAAATTTCTTATTATCATGGGACCATGGTATTAAGGGACAAACCTATTAGACCATTACGTTTTTCAAACCGCAATGATTTGTTTTCATCTTTAAACTCGCAAACTCCGACTAAACACAGGCTCGAAGCTCGTACGATACAACAAATCGCGGTAAAAATAGCAAACCCGACAGTAAAGGAAGGATATTTACCACGTATTAAAACTCACGATCAACTGTACGTAGGGGAAGCAGCTGTAACAAATAACAACGGAAAATGTCACGTCTTAGCAACGAACACCAGCAGCGAAGACCTCGACGTAGAGATAGAACCACAGATAATAGAACCGTACGATTTTCTAAGCACATCGGACGAAGACCTTTGCTCATATGCAGAACAGCCAACAAAATTCAGGACCACCGAAGATAGGATAGAAAAACTCGTAAATACACTAAATACCAATCATTTAAACAGGGAAGAACGAGCATCCGTCACTGATTTAATAAAAGAATTTCCAGACCGATTTTTTCTGCTTGGAGACAAATTAGGAAAAGCAGCCGATTTTAATCATTCGATTCACACCATAGACGAAATACCAGTAAACACAAGACAATATCGATATCCGCCTGTGCATCAGGACGAAATACAAAAACAGGTTAGCGCATTATTATCACAAGGCATAATTACTCCGTCAAAATCACCCTACAACTCACCTTTATGGATCGTACCGAAGAAAGCTGACTCACAGGGAAACAAACGTTGGCGCATGGTAATAGACTTTCGCGCATTAAACGAAAAGACAATCTCCGACAAATATCCATTACCACAAATCACAGAAATTTTGGACCGATTAGGAGGAGCAAAATATTTTTCCGTTTTTGATCTCGCCAGTGGATTTCACCAGATAGAAATGAATCCAAGGGATAAGCAAAAAACAGCATTCACCACACCGCATGGACATTACGAATTTTCAAGAATGCCTTTTGGCTTAAAGAACGCTCCACCTACATTTCAACGCCTCATGGATCAAGTTCTCACCGGATTACAAGGAACAGACCTCTTCGTTTACCTGGACGACATTGTCGTTTACGCTTCATCATTGCAAGAACATAATATCAAAGTTAAAAAATTATTGAACCGCCTTCGGGAACAGGGCTTAACCCTTCAAACTGACAAATGCGAATTTCTACGCAAAGAAGTTGCATATTTAGGACATATAATTTCCGAAAAGGGGGTAAGACCGGATCCAAGAAAATTAAAAGCTGTGCAAGACGTTCCCACACCGAAAACGCAGAAGAATATTCAACAATTTTTGGGCTTAGCAGGATATTACAGAAGATTTATACCAGATTTCACCGTGAAGTCAAAACCATTGATCAATTTACTAGGAAAGGGCATTAAATTTAAATGGACAGAAGAACAAGATCAAAGTTTTAATCAATTACGTAAAGAACTTTGTCAACAACCTATATTGCAGTATCCGGATTTCACCAAACCCTTCATCGTGACTACAGACGCATCCGAATACGCCATAGGAGCTGTACTTAGCCAGGGGGAAATAGGAAAGGATTTACCGATAGCATATGCATCTCGAAGCCTTAATAAACCTGAAAAGAATTATTCGGCAACAGAGAAGGAATGTCTCGCAATGGTTTACGCAGTAAAGTATTTCCGACCCTATATTTATGGAACAAAATTCACCCTTGTCACAGATCACCGTCCCTTAGTCTGGCTACATTCAGTTAAGGACCCGACCTCCAGGCTAATAAAATGGAAATTACGACTTTCGGAATACGAGTATCAGGTTATCCACAAGTGTGGAAAAACGAACATGAACGCGGACGCGTTATCGCGCAACCCTCCATCAGTCTGTCTACCGCTCATTCCGCGGGAGTCAAAGGACGATCCCGACTTCCGGGCTCAAGTACCACCGACTACCGATAAGCAATTCATAGGTCACCGTATACAACAGTTACGTCGAGATAGGGAAAACCGACCCAAATACCGGGAGGCTAGTAGTAGCTCGGACGAAGAACAAGGCCCCTCTTATGGAAAAATTCAACACTCGCCGATAATATAATAGCTAGACACCGAACTCTACCCAGCTTATCGCACGAAGTAACATTGCCAGACGAATCTCAGGAAATCATAAACAACTTACTGCCAGCAGCAAACTCCACAAGGAACACACTACCGGAGGAAGATAACAATTTACCCGATGACCTAATGTCCTTTGAAGAACCACTTGAAATTACCAATAATGAAAATACAATTATGGAAAATCCTCGTAAAAATGTATTCAGTACTCCACAGGTAACACCGCATGTTACAGACGAAATTTTACAACCAGCCATAATTCATCCACCTGCAAGGGTTGCAACCGAAGCAAGTGCAGAACGGCTACCTGACGCCTTTGACCACACGCCTGACCCTTACCTACCATACGCATCCGACACAGATGTTTTAACCGACGCAAACGAGCACCGATACACTGCGTCAAAACAATCTTATAAAATAACTGTTTCTTCGAACACCCTCGCTGCGGAAAACGGACATTACGCGCACTTCATATCAGCAGATTGCAACCTAATATCCACCGTAGGAAAAGTATTACTGGACACCGAAATAATTAATAAACCGGATCTTTTGGCAGCGCAACCGAAAAAGGGACACGTATTGACTTCAGACAATGGATTGTTTAAAACCTTCAGTATAGTAATTTCTGACAATTTTTACGACAATATTACGGCAAAAGATGTATCCCATGGGTTAAAGACTCTCAGACATACCCTGGACCAAAATCAAATAAATTCCTTTCGAATCTCTGTAACAGGAGATTTACACAAATTACCAGCTAACAAATTTTACAAAATATTGGAAGAAGTTTTTACCGAAACAGATCAACAAATTACTCTATGCAGCTGCGCTATCACCACACCGTCTGAATCGGATAGATTGGACATAATTCGCGAAGCCCATGATAGTTTAATTGGAGGGCATAAAGGGATAACAAAAACGTACAAACGCATTCGATCAAAATTCCATTGGCCAAAAATGCGCAACGAAATTCAAGAGTACATCAGGACATGCCAAAGTTGCCAAGAACAAAAATTAGTTCGAGCAAAGACTCGCCAACCCATGTTGATCACCGACACACCGCTGGATGCATTTGACAAAATATCACTGGACACCGTGGGACCTCTTCCAATCACGCCTAATGGAAATAGACATATTCTTACCATACAGGACAATCTGACGAAATACTGCGTGGCAGTTGCAATACCTAATATCCGAGCCGCGACCATTGCAGATGCCTTCGCACGACACTTTATCGCAATCTACGGTACACCTCGCGCAATATTAACAGATAAAGGAACTAGTTTCATTGGAAATTTAATGACGAATTTGGCAGAAATATTTAAAATCAAACAAATAACAACTTCCGGATACAGACCACAAACTAATGGATCATTGGAAAGAAGTCACATCGTGCTCACTGAATACCTCAAACATTACATGGATAATTACGAAGATTGGGATTTATTAATTCCTTTTGCAATGTTCTCATATAACACATCCGTTCACGAAGCAACAAATTTCACACCATACGAGTTAATTTTTGGAAAAGTAGCTCGAGAACCCAGTTCCTTCCCAGATAAAGAGAAATTAAAATCATATGGAGATTATTTACAGGACTTGATTTCACACATAACTAAAATCCGTAACATTACTTCAGAGAATTTAAATAAAGCGAAAATTCGTTCAAAAGATTATTACGATAGACGGTCCAACCCAGAAACATAACCCCGCTCAACGCAAGGACGAGGATTGCAGTCCTCGCATTGAGCAATCGAAGAGGCCGAATATCCCGGATCGGTAACGCGGAAGACGGAGTCGTTGCCGATCTCCACCTGGACCGACTACAGGGGCAGCCACCTGTGAACGTGGCCGAGCACTGGTTGGAGGTGGGCTACGTCGTGCCCAAGGTTTAAACCCAGAACACAACGCACCAGTATCGATGAGTACACACCACAACATGATACTACACACCCCGACACATTTAGCTTTCAATTATTCTACTTTTCGCGACTTTTATTATTTTCTTTTGTAAATAAGTAACAGGGCGCTTTCCGTCTAATATGAAAGCATCACGCATAACGCGATGTTTCATCTTGGGGGGGGAGATGTTACGTATGTCGAACGTTTCGTTCCTCAAATTTTTCTTGTCACTTGCGTGCATTATGAAATCGCCCTGCTACTTATCTAACCTTTGAAATGGGGGTCACTTCCGTCGCGATGCAGCAGCCCGTTAATTAATACAATTCGGGGAATAGAGCAGCCCGTTAATTAATACAATTCGGAGAATAGTGCACACGGTGATTTCTAACGTACTTTTGAATCCGCCCCACACAGATTTTTTGGTATATAAACCCTGTGATTTCATTACTCGGGGGATCATAATCGTACCGTCACGTTAGAGTCAACGTCACGTCTCTTGTCACGCGTATACGATTTGATAGTCAGTTGTATCTTGCGAGATCGGGCTACCGTACCCTTTAGTATCAAACCATATAGAATCCGTGAACCGGCTTAAATTCTATTGCGGCCTTTATTTCCAACTGACATACCCCCGCATCGCCAGTGCGTCAACACCGTGCAAGGTCATTTTAGGTAAATATACTCATTCTTTGATCGCGACATAAGATACACGAAACAATTGTATTTTATTTGTTGATTTAAGAATATATCTACTTTTATTATCAAATCAGAGTTACCCAACTTCTTTAACCCACAATTATATAAAGCGATTATTATTAGTTAAACGTTCCCATAATAATATAACCTTACCGCTCGGGTTATATTATATTTAATAATTCACAGTTACGAGGTCAATTAACACATCCCCAAATCCAAATACAACCTCTTACAACCTAGTGGCTCCTCGATTACGCATCGAGTTCGTCCACGCAATCTATTACCATCCTAGCGGCTCCTTGATTTCGCATCAGGTTCGTCCGCATCCTACAGCTCCCTGATTTCGCATCAGGTTCGTCTGTGATTTATCCAACCTCCCAGCAGCTCCTCGATTTCGCATTGAGTTCGTCTGCGTTTCTTCCAACCTCCTAGCAGCTCCCCGATTTCGAATTGGGTTCGTCTGCGTCGTTATCAACAATCCTAGTGACTCCCCGATTTCGCATCGGGTTCGTTCACGACGTTTCACCCTCCTACGGCTCCCTGGTTTCGCACCAGGTTCGTCCGTACGTGACTCCATCCCAGAGGCTCCCTGATTTCGCATCAGGTTCGTCCTCGTTATCAACTATCCTAGCGGCTCCCCGATTTCGCATCGGGTTCGTCCGTGTACCTAACTAACAAATTGATACCATATTCCATATTCTTTCTCGCACTCGCAGGCCACGCGCGCTGCACGGCCCTGGCTCGTAACACCAGGTTTAGTGGACTGTTTCAGTGTGGTACCACATTACTACGTGATCCAATCCAGAAATAGCCCAGGATCTAGCCATGAAGTATGAGAAATATGCGAAAGTATGAGCCTGATGAGGGCAAATCCTAGACCTAACCCAGACCTAACATGTGTTATCATCTAAAATATTTATCAAGACCTGGTTTATTTGAATGTTTCAGTGTGGTACCACATTACTACGTGATCCAAACCAGAAAAAACCCTGGATCCGTTCAACAAGTATGTGAAAAACGCGAACGTATGAGTCTGATGTGGGCAAATCCCAGACCTTTCGCAGACCTAACTTGCGTTGTCCTCTAAGATATTGATGGAAACCAGGTTTAATTGACTGTTTCAGTGTTGTACTTCATTACCACGTGATGCAATCCAGAAAAAGCCCAGGATCAAGCCATCAAGTATGAGAAATATGCGAAAGTATGAGCCTGACGAGAGCAAATCCAGGACCTAACCCAGACCTAACATGCGTTATCCTCTAAAATATTTATCAAGACCAGGTTTAATTGATTGCTTCAGTGTGGTCCCACATTACTACGTGATCCATCCAGAAAAAACCCAGGATCCGTTCAACAGGTATGTGAAGAATGCGAAAGAATGAGTCTGATGAGTGAAAATCCCAGGCCTTACCTAGACCTAACACGCGTTATCCTCAAGAATATTGATCGAAACCTGGTTTAATCGACTGTTTCAGTGTGGTACCACAATACTATGTGATCCAAACCAGAAAATAGCCAAGGATCTATCCATGAAGTATAAGAAATATGCGAAAGTATGAGCCTGATGAGGGCAAATCCTAGACCTAACCCAGACCTAACATGCGTTATCCTCAAAAATATTTATCAAGACCAGGTTTAACTGAATGTTTCAGTGTGGTACCACATTACTACGTGATCCATACCAGAAAAAACCCAGGATCTGTTCCACAAGTATGTTAAAAATGCGAAAGCATGAGTCTGATGAGAGCAAATCCCAGGCCTAACCTAGACATAACTTTCGTTATCCTCTAAAATATTGATCGGAACCAGGATTAGTGGGCTGTTTCAGTGTGGTACCACATTACTACGAGATCCAATCCAGAAATAGCCCAGGATCTAGCCATGAAGTATGAGAAATATGCGAAAGTATGAGCGTGATGAGGGCAAATCCTAGACCTAACCCAGACCTAACATGCGTTATCCTCAAAAATATTTATCAAGACCAGGTTTAATTGATTGCTTCAGTGTGGTCCCACATTACTACGTGATCCAAACCAGAAAAAACCCAGGATCCGTTCAACAGGTATGTGAAGAATGCGAAAGAATGTGTCTGATGAGTGAAAATCTCAGGGCTAACCTAGACCTAACATGCATTATCCTCTAAAATATTGATCCAAACCAGGTTTAGTGGACTGTTTCAGTGTGGTACCACTTTACTACGTGATCCAAAGCAGAAAAAACCCTCGATCAGGTCAACATGTATGTTAGAACTGCGAAAGTATGACCCTGATGAGGGCAAATCCCAGGCCTAACCTAGACCTAACATGAATTGTTCTCTAAAATATTTATCGAAACCAGGTTTAACTGACTGTTTCAGTGTTGTACTTCATTACTACGTGATGCAATCCAGAAAAAGCCCAGGATCTAGCCATCAAGTATGAGGAATATGCGAAAGAATGAGCCTGATGAGAGCAAATCCCAGACCTAACCCAGACCTAACATGAATTATTCTCTAAAATATTGATCGAAACCAGGTTTAATTGACTGTTTCAGTGTGGTACCACATTACTACGTGATCCAAACAAGTAATAGTCCAGGATCCAGCCATGAAGTATGAGAAATATGCGAAAGTATGAGCCTGATGAGGGCAAATCCTAGACCTAACCCAGACCTAACATGCGTTATCCTCTAAAATATTTATCAACACCAGGTTTAATTGATTGTATCAGTGTGGTACCACATTACTACGTGATCCACACCAGAAAAAACCCAAGATCCGTTCAACAAGTATGTGAACAATGCGAAAGTATGAGTCTGATGAGTGAAAATCCCAGGCCTAACCTAGACCTAACATGCGTTATCCTCAAAAAAATTGATCGAAACCTGGTTTAATCGACTGTTTCAGTGTGGTACCACAATACTACGTGATGCAATCCAGAAAAAGCCCAGGATCTAGCCATCAAGTACGAGAAATATGCGAAAGAATGAGCCTGATGAAGGCAAATCCTAGACCTATCCCAGGCCTAACTTGCGTTATACTCTAAAATATTGATCGAAACCAGGTTTAATTGACTGTTTTAGTGTGGTACCTCTTTACTACGTGATCCAGAGCAGAAAAAACCCTCGATCAGGCCAACATGCATGTTAAAACTGCGAAAGTATGACCCTGATGAGGGCAAATCCCAGGCCTAACCTAGACCTAACATGCGTTATCTTCTAAGATATTGAGCGAAACCAGGTTTAATGGACTGTTTCAGTGTGGTACCTCACTACTTCGTGATCCAAACAAGAGAAAACCCAGGATCTGTTCAACAAGTATGCGAAAAACGCGAAACTGTGAGCCTGAGGAGGGCAAATCCTAGACCTAACCCAAACCTAACATGCGTCATCCTCTAAAATATTGATCCAAACCGGGTTTAATGGACTGCTTCAGTGTGGTACCACTTTACTACGTGATCCAAAGCGGAAAAAACCCTCGATCAGGTCAACATGTATGTTAAAACTGCGAAAGTATGACCCTGATGAGGGCAAATCCCAGGCCTAACCTAGACCAAACATGCGTTGTCCTCTAAAATATTGATGGAAACCAGGTTTAATTGACTGTTTCAGTGTTGTACTTCATTACTACGTGATGCAATCCAGAAAAAGCCCAGGATCTAGCCATGAAGTATGAGAAATATGCGAAAGTATGAGCCTGATGAGGGCAAATCCTAGACCTAACCCAAACCTAACATGCGTTATCCTCTAAAATATTGATCCAAACCGGGTTTAATGGACTGCTTCAGTGTGGTACCACTTCACTACGTGATCCAAAGCGGAAAAAACCCTCGATCAGGTCAACATGTATGTTAAAACTGCGAAAGTATGACCCTGATGAGGGCAAATCCCAGGCCTAACCTAGACCTAACATGCGTTGTCCTCTAAAATATTGATGGAAACCAGGTTTAATTGACTGTTTCAGTGTTGTACTTCATTACTACGTGATGCAATCCAGAAAAAGCCCAGGATCTAGACATCAAGTATGAGAAATATGCGAAAGAATGAGCCTGATGAGAGCAAATCCCAGACCTGACCTAGACCTAACATGAATTATTCTCTAAAATATTGATCGAAACCTGGTTTAATTGACTGTTTCAGTGTGGTACCACATTACTACGTGATCCAAACCAGTAAAAACCCACGATCCGTTCAACAAGTATGTGAAGAATGCGAAAGTATGAGTCTGATGAGTGAAAATCCTCGGCCTAACCTAGACCTAACATGCGTTATCCTCAAAAATATTGATCGAAACCAGGTTTAATCGACTGTTTCAGTGTGGTACCACATTACTACGTGATCCAAACCAGAAAAAAACCCAGGATCTGTTCAACAAGTATGTGAAGTATGCGAAAGTATGAGTCTGATGAGGGCAAATCCCAGGCCTAAACTAGACATAACTTTCGTTATCCTCTAAAATATTGATCGAAACCAGGTTTAATTGACTGTTTTAGTGTGGTACCACTTTACTACGTGATCCAAAGCAGAAAAAACCCTCGATCAGGTCAACATGCATGTTAAAACTGCGAAAGCATGAGCCTGATGAGGGCAAATCCCAGACCTATCCGAGACCTAACATGCGTTATCCTCAAAAATATTAATCGAAACCAGGTTTAATCGACTGTTTCAGTGTGGTACCACATTACTACGTGATCCAAACCAGAAAAAAACCCAGGATCTTGTCAACGAGTATGTGAAGTGTGCGAAAGTATGAGTCTGATGAGGGCTAATCCCAGACCTATCCCAGACCTAACTTGCGTTATCCTCTAAAATAATGATCGAAACCAGGTTTAATTGACTGTTTTAGTTGCGGCACCACTTTATTACGTGATCCAAAGCAGAAAAAACCCTCGATCAGGTCAACATGAATGTTAAAACTGCGAAAGTATGACCCTGATGAGGGCAAATCCCAGGCCTAACCTAGTACGTAACTTGCGTTATCCTCTAAAATATTGATCGAAATCAGGTTTAATTGACTGTTTCAGCGTGGTACCACAATACTACGTGATACAATCCAGAAAAAGCCCAGGATCTAGCCATGAAGTATGAGAAATATGCGAAAGTATGAGCCTGATGAGGGCAAATCCCAGACCTATCCCAGACCAAACTTGCGTTATCCTCTAATATATTGATCGAAACCAGGTTTAATCGACTGTTTCAGTGTGGTCCCACATTACTACGTGATCCAAACCAGAAAAAACCCAGGATCCGTTCAACAAGTATGTGAAGAATGCGAAAGTATGAGTCTGATGCGTGAAAATCCCAGGCCTAACCTAGACCTGACATGCGTTATCCTCTAAAATATTGATCGAAACCAGGTTTAATTGACTGTTTCAGCGTGGTACCACATTACTACGTGATACAGTCCAGAAAAAGCCCAGGTTCTAGCCATGAAGTATGAGAAATATGCGAAAGTATGAGCCTGATGAGGGCAAATCCTAGACCTAACCCAGACCTAACATGCGTTGTCCTCTAAAATATTCATCAAGACCTGGTTTAATCGACTGTATCAGTGTGGTACCACATTACTACGTGACCTAAACCAGAAAAAACCCAGGATCCGTTCAACAAGTATGTGAAAAACGCGAACGTATGAGTCTGATGAGGGCAAATCCCAGACCTATCCCAGACCTAACTTGCGTTGTCCTCTAAGATATTGATGGAAACCAGGTTTAATTGACCGTTTCAGTGTTGTACTTCATTACTACGTGATGCAATCCTGAAAAAGCCCAGAATCTAGCCATCAAGTATGAGAAATATGCGAAAGTATGAGCCTGACGAGAGCAAATCCTAGACCTAACCCAGACCTAACATGCGTTATCCTCTAAAATATTTACCAAGACCAGGTTTAATTGATTGCTTCAGTGTGGTCCCACATTACTACGTGATCCAAACCAGAAAAAACCCAGGATCCGTGCAACAGGTATGTGAAGAATGCGAAAGCATGAGTCTGATGAGAGCAAATCCCAGGCCTAACCTAGACATAACTTTCGTTATCCTCTAGAATATTGATCGAAACCAGGTTTAGTGGGCTGTTTCAGTGTGGTACCACATTACTGCGCGATCCAAACCAGAAAAAACCCAGGATCTGTTCAACAAGTATGTGAAAAATGCGAAAGTATGACCCTGATGTGGGCAAATCCCAGACCTATCCCAGACCTAACTTGCGTTGTCCTCTAAGATATTTATGGAAACCAGGTTTAATTGACTGTTTCAGTGTTGTACTTCATTACTACGTGATCCAATCCAGAAAAAGCCCAGGATCTAGCCATCAAGTATGAGAAATATGCGAAAGTATGAGCCTGACGAGAGCAAATCCTAGACCTAACCCAGACCTAACATGCGTTATCCTCTAAAATATTTATCAGGACCAGGTTTAATTGATTGCTTCAGTGTGGTCCCACGTTACTACGTGATCCAAACCAGAAAAAACCCAGGATCCGTTCAACAGGTATGTGAAGAATGCGAAAGAATGAGTCTGATGAGTGAAAATCCCAGGGCTAACCTAGCCCTAACATGCATTATCCTCTAAAATATTGATCCAAACCAGGTTTAGTGGACTGTTTTAGTGTGGTACCACTTTACTACGTGATCCAAAGCAGAAAAAACCCTCGATCAGGTCAACATGTATGTTAGAACTGCGAAAGTATGACCCTGATGAGGGCAAATCCCAGGCCTAACCTAGACCTAGCATGAATTATTCTCTAAAATATTGATCCAAACCAGGTTTATTTGAATGTTTCAGTGTGGTACCACTTTACTACGTGATCCAAAGCAGAAAAAACCCTCGATCAGGTCAACATGTATGTTAGAACTGCGAAAGTATGACCCTGATGAGGGCAAATCCCAGGCCTAACCTAGTACCTAACTTGCGTTATCCTCTAAAATATTGATCGAAACCAGGTTTAATTGTCTGTTTCAGTGTTGTACTTCATTACTACGTGATGCAATCCAGAAAAAGCCCAGGATCCGTTCAACAGGTATGTGAAGAATGCGAAAGAATGAGTGTGATGAGTGAAAATCCCAGGCCTTACCTAGACCTAACATGCGTTATCCTCAAGAATATTGATCGAAACCTGGTTTAATCGACTGTTCCAGTGGGGTACCACATTACTACGTGAACCATACCAGAAAAAACCCAGGATCCGTTCAACAAGTATCTGAAGAATGCGAAAGTATGAGTCTGGTGAGTGAAAATCTCAGGGCTAACCTAGCCCTAACATGCATTATCCTCTAAAATATTGATCCAAACCAGGTTTAGTGGACTGTTTCAGTGTGGTACCACATTACTACCTGATCCAATCCAGAAATAGCCCAGGATCTAGCCATGAAGTATGAGAAATATGCGAAAGTATGAGCCTGATGAGGGCAAATCCTAGACCTAACCCAGACCTAACATGTGTTATCATCTAAAATATTTATCAAGACCTGGTTTACTTGAATGTTTCAGTGTGGTACCACATTACTACGTGATCCAAACCAGAAAAAACCCAGGGTCCGTTCAACAAGTATGTGAAGAATGCGAAAGTATGAGTCTGATGAGTGAAAATCCTCGGCCTAACCTAGACCTAACATGCGTTATCCTCAAAAATATTGATCGAAACCAGGTTTAATCGACTGCTTCAGTGTAGTACCACATTACTACGTGATCCAAACCAGAAAAAAACCCAGGATCTGTTCAACAAGTATGTGAAGTATGCGAAAGTATGAGTCCGATGAGGGCAAATCCCAGACCTATCCCAGACATAACATGCGTTATCCTCAAAAATATTGATCGAAACCAGGTTTAATTGTCTGTTTCAGTGTTGTACTTCATTACCACGTGATGCAATCCAGAAAAAGCCCAGGATCCGTTCAACAGGTATGTGAAGAATGCGAAAGTATGAGTCTGATGAGTGAAAATCCTCGGCCTAACCTAGACCTAACATGCGTTATCCTCAAAAATATTGATCGAAACCAGGTTTAATCGACTGTTTCAGTGTGGTACCACATTACTACGTGATCCAAACCAGAAAAAAACCCAGGATCTGTTCAACAAGTATGTGAAGTATGCGAAAGTATGAGTCTGATGAGGGCAAATCCCAGGCCTAACCTAGACCTAACATGCGTTGTCCTCTAAGATATTGATGGAATCCAGGTTTAATTGACTGTTTCAGTGTTGTACTTCATTACTACGTGATGCAATCCAGAAAAAGGCCAGGATCTAGCCATCAAGTATGAGAAATATGCGAAAGAATGAGCCTGATGAGAGCAAATCCCAGACCTAACCTAGACCTAACATGAATTATTCTCTAAAATATTGATCAAAACCAGGTTTAATTGACTGTTTCAGTGTGGTACCACATTACTACGTGATCCAAACCAGTAAAAACCCAGGATCCGTTCAACAAGTATGTGAAGAATGCGAAAGTATGAGTCTGATGAGTGAAAATCCTCGGCCTAACCTAGACCTAACATGCGTTATCCTCAAAAATATTGATCGAAACCAGGTTTAATCGACTGTTTCAGTGTGGTACCACATTACTACGTGATCCAAACCAGAAAAAAACCCAGGATCTGTTCAACAAGTATGTGAAGTATGCGAAAGTATGAGTCTGATGAGGGCAAATCCCAGGCCTAAACTAGACATAACTTTCGTTATCCTCTAAAATATTGATCGAAACCAGGTTTAATTGACTGTTTTAGTGTGGTACCACTTTACTACGTGATCCAAAGCAGAGAAAACCCTCGATCAGGTCAACATGCATGTTAAAACTGCGAAAGCATGAGCCTGATGAGGGCAAATCCCAGACCTATCCGAGACCTAACATTCGTTATCCTCAAAAATATTAATCGAAACCAGGTTTAATCGACTGTTTCAGTGTGGTACCACATTACTACGTGATCCAAACCAGAAAAAAACCCAGGATCTTGTCAACGAGTATGTGAAGTGTGCGAAAGTATGAGTCTGATCAGGGCTAATCCCAGACCTATCCCAGACCTAACTTGCGTTATCCTCTAAAATAATGATCGAAACCAGGTTTAATTGACTGTTTTAGTTGCGGCACCACTTTATTACGTGATCCAAAGCAGAAAAAACCCTCGATCAGGTCAACATGAATGTTAAAACTGCGAAAGTATGACCCTGATGAGGGCAAATCCCAGGCCTAACCTAGTACGTAACTTGCGTTATCCTCTAAAATATTGATCGAAATCAGGTTTAATTGACTGTTTCAGCGTGGTACCACATTACTACGTGATACAATCCAGAAAAAGCCCAGGATCTAGCCATGAAGTATGAGAAATATGCGAAAGTATGACCCTGATGAGGTCAAATCCCAGACCTAACCCAGACCTAACATGCGTTGTCCTCTAAAATATTTATCAAGACCAGGTTTAATCGACTGTTTCAGTGTGGTCCAACATTACTACGTGATCCAAACCAGAAAAAACCCAGGATCCGTTCAACAAGTATGTGAAGAATGCGAAAGTATGAGTCTGATGCGTGAAAATCCCAGGCCTAACCTAGACCTAACATGCGTTATCCTCAAAAATATTGATCGAAACCTGGTTTATTCGACTGTTTCAGTGTGGTACCACATTACTAGGTGACCCAAACCAGAAAAAACCCAGGATCTGTTCAACAAGTATGTGAAAAACGCGAAAGTATGAGCCTGATGAGGGCAAATCCCAGACCTATCCCAGACCAAACTTGCGTTATCCTCTAAAATATTGATCGAAACCAGGTTTAATCGACTGTTTCAGTGTGGTCCCACATTACTACGTGATCCAAACCAGAAAAAACCCAGGATCCGTTCAACAAGTATGTGAAGAATGCGAAAGTATGAGTCTGATGCGTGAAAATCCCAGGCCTAACCTAGACCTAACATGCGTTATCCTCAAAAATATTGATCGAAACCTGGTTTAATCGACTGTTTCAGTGTGGTACCACATTACTACGTGACCCAAACCAGAAAAAACCCAGGATCTGTTCAACAAGTATGTGAAAAACGCGAAAGTATGCGCCTGATGAGGGCAAATCCCAGACCTATCCCAGACCAAACTTGCGTTATCCTCTAAAATATTGATCGAAACCTGGTTTAATCGACTGTTTGAGTGTGGTCCCACATTACTACGTGATCCAAACCAGAAAAAACCCAGGATCCGTTCAACAAGTATGTGAAGAATGCGAAAGTATGAGTCTGATGCGTGAAAATCCCAGGCCTAACCTAGACCTGACATGCGTTATCCTCTAAAATATTGATCGAAACCAGGTTTAATTGACTGTTTCAGCGTGGTACCACATTACTACGTGATACAATCCAGAAAAAGCCCAGGATCTAGCCATGAAGTATGAGAAATATGCGAAAGTATGAGCCTGATGAGGGCAAATTCTAGACCTAACCCAGACCTAACATGCGTTGTCCTCTAAAATATTTATCAAGACCAGGTTTAATCGACTGTTCCAGTGTGGTCCCACATTACTACGTGATCGAAACCAGAAAAAACCCAGAATCCGTTCAACAAGTATGTGAAGAATGCGAAAGTATGAGTCTGATGCGTGAAAATCCCAGGCCTAACCTAGACATAACTTTCGTTATCCTCTAGAATATTGATCGAAACCAGGTTTAGTGGGCTGTTTCAGTGTGGTACCACATTACTATGTGATCCGAACCAGAAAATAGCCCAGGATCTATCCATGAAGTATAAGAAATGTGCGAAAGTATGAGCCTGATGAGGGCAAATCCTAGACCTTACCCAGACCTAACATGCGTTATCCTCAAAAATATTTATCAAGACCAGGTTTAACTGAATGTTTCAGGGTGGTACCACATTACTGCGTGATCCATACCAGAAAAAACCCAGGATCTGTTCAACAAGTATGTGAAAAATGCGAAAGCATGAGTCTGATGAGAGCAAATCCCAGGCCTAACCTAGACATAACTTTCGTTATCCTCTAGAATATTGATCGAAACCAGGTTTAGTGGGCTGTTTCAGTGTGGTACCACATTACTGCGCGATCCAAACCAGAAAAAACCCAGGATCTGTTCAACAAGTATGTGAAAAATGCGAAAGTATGACCCTGATGTGGGCAAATCCCAGACCTATCCCAGACCTAACTTGCGTTGTCCTCTAAGATATTTATGGAAACCAGGTTTAATTGACTGTTTCAGTGTTGTACTTCATTACTACGTGATCCAATCCAGAAAAAGCCCAGGATCTAGCCATCAAGTATGAGAAATATGCGAAAGTATGAGCCTGACGAGAGCAAATCCTAGACCTAACCCAGACCTAACATGCGTTATCCTCTAAAATATTTATCAGGACCAGGTTTAATTGATTGCTTCAGTGTGGTCCCACGTTACTACGTGATCCAAACCAGAAAAAACCCAGGATCCGTTCAACAGGTATGTGAAGAATGCGAAAGAATGAGTCTGATGAGTGAAAATCCCAGGGCTAACCTAGCCCTAACATGCATTATCCTCTAAAATATTGATCCAAACCAGGTTTAGTGGACTGTTTTAGTGTGGTACCACTTTACTACGTGATCCAAAGCAGAAAAAACCCTCGATCAGGTCAACATGTATGTTAGAACTGCGAAAGTATGACCCTGATGACGGCAAATCCCAGGCCTAACCTAGACCTAGCATGAATTATTCTCTAAAATATTGATCCAAACCAGGTTTATTTGAATGTTTCAGTGTGGTACCACTTTACTACGTGATCCAAAGCAGAAAAAACCCTCGATCAGGTCAACATGTATGTTAGAACTGCGAAAGTATGACCCTGATGAGGGCAAATCCCAGGCCTAACCTAGTACCTAACTTGCGTTATCCTCTAAAATATTGATCGAAACCAGGTTTAATTGTCTGTTTCAGTGTTGTACTTCATTACTACGTGATGCAATCCAGAAAAAGCCCAGGATCCGTTCAACAGGTATGTGAAGAATGCGAAAGAATGAGTGTGATGAGTGAAAATCCCAGGCCTTACCTAGACCTAACATGCGTTATCCTCAGGAATATTGATCGAAACCTGGTTTAATCGACTGTTCCAGTGTGGTACCACATTACTACGTGAACCATACCAGAAAAAACCCAGGATCCGTTCAACAAGTATCTGAAGAATGCGAAAGTATGAGTCTGATGAGTGAAAATCTCAGGGCTAACCTAGCCCTAACATGCATTATCCTCTAAAATATTGATCCAAACCAGGTTTAGTGGACTGTTTCAGTGTGGTACCACATTACTACGTGATCCAATCCAGAAATAGCCCAGGATCTAGCCATGAAGTATGAGAAATATGCGAAAGTGTGAGCCTGATGAGGGCAAATCCTAGACCTAACCCAGACCTAACATGTGTTATCATCTAAAATATTTATCAAGACCTGGTTTACTTGAATGTTTCAGTGTGGTACCACATTACTACGTGATCTAAACCAGAAAAAACCCAGGGTCCGTTCAACAAGTATGTGAAGAATGCGAAAGTATGAGTCTGATGAGTGAAAATCCTCGGCCTAACCTAGACCTAACATGCGTTATCCTCAAAAATATTGATCGAAACCAGGTTTAATCGACTGTTTCAGTGTGGTACCACATTACTACGTGATCCAAACCAGAAAAAAACCCAGGATCTGTTCAACAAGTATGTGAAGTATGCGAAAGTATGAGTCTGATGAGGGCAAATCCCAGACCTATCCCAGACATAACATGCGTTATCCTCAAAAATATTGATCGAAACCAGGTTTAATTGTCTGTTTCAGTGTTGTACTTCATTACCACGTGATGCAATCCAGAAAAAGCCCAGGATCCGTTCAACAGGTATGTGAAGAATGCGAAAGAATGAGTGTGATGAGTGAAAATCCCAGGCCTTACCTAGACCTAACATGCGTTATCCTCAAGAATATTGATCGAAACCTGGTTTAATCGACTGTTTCAGTGTGGTACCACATTACTATGTGATCCAAACCAGAAAATAGCCCAGGATCTATCCATGAAGTATAAGAAATGTGCGAAAGTATAAGCCTGATGAGGGCAAATCCTAGACCTAACCCAGACCTAACATGCGTTATCCTCAAAAATATTTATCAAGACCAGGTTTAACTGAATGTTCCAGTGTGGTACCACATTACTACGTGAACCATACCAGAAAAAACCCAGGATCCGTTCAACAAGTATCTGAAGAATGCGAAAGTATGAGTCTGATGAGTGAAAATCTCAGGGCTAACCTAGCCCTAACATGCATTATCCTCTAAAATATTGATCCAAACCAGGTTTAGTGGACTGTTTCAGTGTGGTACCACATTACTACGTGATCCAATCCAGAAATAGCCCAGGATCTAGCCATGAAGTATGAGAAATATGCGAAAGTATGAGCCTGATGAGGGCAAATCCTAGACCTAACCCAGACCTAACATGTGTTATCATCTAAAATATTTATCAAGACCTGGTTTACTTGAATGTTTCAGTGTGGTACCACATTACTACGTGATCCAAACCAGAAAAAACCCAGGGTCCGTTCAACAAGTTTGTGAAGAATGCGAAAGTATGAGTCTGATGAGTGAAAATCCTCGGCCTAACCTAGACCTAACATGCGTTATCCTCAAAAATATTGATCGAAACCAGGTTTAATCGACTGTTTCAGTGTGGTACCACATTACTACGTGATCCAAACCAGAAAAAAACCCAGGATCTGTTCAACAAGTATGTGAAGTATGCGAAAGTATGAGTCTGATGAGGGCAAATCCCAGACCTATCCCAGACATAACATGCGTTATCCTCAAAAATATTGATCGAAACCAGGTTTAATTGTCTGTTTCAGTGTTGTACTTCATTACCACGTGATGCAATCCAGAAAAAGCCCAGGATCCGTTCAACAGGTATGTGAAGAATGCGAAAGAATGAGTGTGATGAGTGAAAATCCCAGGCCTTACCTAGACCTAACATGCGTTATCCTCAAGAATATTGATCGAAACCTGGTTTAATCGACTGTTTCAGTGTGGTACCACATTACTATGTGATCCAAACCAGAAAATAGCCCAGGATCTATCCATGAAGTATAAGAAATGTGCGAAAGTATAAGCCTGATGAGGGCAAATCCTAGACCTAACCCAGACCTAACATGCGTTATCCTCAAAAATATTTATCAAGACCAGGTTTAACTGAATGTTTCAGGGTGGTACCACATTACTGCGTGATCCATACCAGAAAAAACCCAGGATCTGATCAACAAGTATGTGAAAAATGCGAAAGCATGAGTCTGATGAGAGCAAATCCCAGGCCTAACCTAGACATAACATGCGTTGTCCTCTAAAATATTGATGGAAACCAGGTTTAATTGACTGTTTCAGTGTTGTACTTCATTACTACGTGATGCAATCCAGAAAAAGCCCAGGATCTACCCATGAAGTATGAGAAATATGCGAAAGTATGAGCCTGATGAGGGCAAATCCTAGACCTAACCCAAACCTAACATGCGTTATCCTCTAAAATATTGATCCAAACCGGGTTTAATGGACTGCTTCAGTGTGGTACCACTTTACTACGTGATCCAAAGCGGAAAAAACCCTCGATCAGGTCAACGTGTATGTTAAAACTGCGAAAGTATGACCCTGATGAGGGCAAATCCCAGGCCTAACCTAGACCTAACATGCGTTGTCCTCTAAGATATTGATGGAATCCAGGTTTAATTGACTGTTTCAGTGTTGTACTTCATTACTACGTGATGCAATCCAGAAAAAGGCCAGGATCTAGCCATCAAGTATGAGAAATATGCGAAAGAATGAGCCTGATGAGAGCAAATCCCCGACCTAACCTAGACCTAACATGAATTATTCTCTAAAATATTGATCAAAACCAGGTTTAATTGACTGTTTCAGTGTGGTACCACATTACTACGTGATCCAAACCAGAAAAAACCCAGGATCCGTTTAACAAGTATGAGAAGAATGCGAAAGTATGAGTCTGATGAGTGAAAATCCCAGGCCTAACCTAGACCTAACATGCGTTATCCTCAAAAATATTGATCGAAACCTGGTTTAATCGACTGTTTCAGTGTGGTACCACATTACCATGCGATCCAAACCAGAAAATAACCCAGGATCTGTTCAACGAGTATGTGAAGTGTGCGAAAGTATGAGTCTGATGAGGGCAAATCCCAGACCTATCCCAGACCTAACATGCGTTATCCTCTAAAATATTGATCGAAACCAGGTTTAATCGACTGTTTCAGTGTGGTACCACATTACTATGCGATCCAAACCAGAAAATAACACAGGATCTGCCAAACGAGTATCTGAAGTGTGCGAAAGTATGAGCCTGATGAGAGCAAATCCCAGACCTAACCTAGACCTAACATGAATTATTCTCTAAAATATTGATCGCAACCAGGTTTAATTGACTGTTTCAGTGTGGTACCACATTACTAAGTGATCCAAACCAGAAAAAGCCCAGGATCAGTACAACAAGTATGTGAAAAACGCGAAAGTCTGAGCCTGATGAGGGCGAATCCCAGACCTATGCCAGACCTAACTTGCGTTATCCTCTAAAATATTGATCGAAACCAGGTTTAATTGACTGTTTCAGCGTGGTACCACATTACTACGTGATCCAAACCAGAAAAAACCCAGGATCCGTTTAACAAGTATGAGAAGAATGCGAAAGTATGAGTCTGATGAGTGAAAATCCCAGGCCTAACCTAGACCTAACATGCGTTATCCTCAAAAATATTGATCGAAACCTGGTTTAATCGACTGTTTCAGTGTGGTACCACATTACCATGCGATCCAAACCAGAAAATAACCCAGGATCTGTTCAACGAGTATGTGAAGTGTGCGAAAGTATGAGTCTGATGAGGGCAAATCCCAGACCTATCCCAGACCTAACATGCGTTATCCTCTAAAATATTGATCGAAACCAGGTTTAATCGACTGTTTCAGTGTGGTCCCACATTACTACGTGATCCAAACCAGAAACAACCCAGGATCCGTTCAACAAGTATGTGAAGAATGCGAAAGTATGAGTCTGATGAGTGAAAATCCCAGGACTAACCTAGACCTAACATGCGTTATCCTCAAAAATATTGATCGAAACCTGGCTTAATCGACTGTTTCAGTGTGGTACCACATTACTATGCGATCCAAACCAGAAAATAACACAGGATCTGCCAAACGAGTATCTGAAGTGTGCGAAAGTATGAGCCTGATGACAGCAAATCCCAGACCTAACCTAGACCTAACATGAATTATTCTCTAAAATATTGATCGCAACCAGGTTTAATTGACTGTTTCAGTGTGGTACCACATTACTAAGTGATCTAAACCAGAAAAAGCGCAGGATCAGTACAACAAGTATGTGAAAAACGCGAAAGTCTGAGCCTGATGAGGGCGAATCCCAGACCTATGCCAGACCTAACTTGCGTTATCCTCTAAAATATTGATCGAAACCAGGTTTAATTGACTGTTTCAGCGTGGTACCACATTACTACGTGATACAATCCAGAAACAGCCCAGAATCTAGCCATGAAGTATGAGAAATATGCGAAAGTATGAGCCTGATGATGGCAAATCCAAGACCTAACCCAAACCTAACATGAGTTATCCTCTAAAATATTTATCAAGACCAGGTTTAATTGAATGTTTCAGTGTGGTACCACATTACTACGTGAACCAAACCAGAAAAAACCCTGTATCTGTTCAACAAGTATGTGAAGTGTGCGAAAGTATGAGTCTGATGAGGGCAAATCCCAGACCTATCCCAGACCTAACATGCGTTATCCTCTAAAATATTTATCAAGACCAGGTTTAGTTGATTGTTTCAGTGTGGTCCCACATTATTACGTGATCCAAACCAGAAAAAACCCAGGATCCGTTCAACAAGTATGTGAAGAATGCGAAAGTATGAGTCTGATGAGTGAAAATCCCTGACCTAACCTAGACCTAACATGCGTTATCCTCTAAAATGTTGATCCAAACCAGGTTTAATGGACTGTTTCAGTGTGGTACCACACTACTACGTGATCCAAACCAGAAAAAACCCAGGATCTGTTCAACAAGTATGTGAAAAACGCGAAGGTATGAGCCTGATGTGGGCAAATCCCAGACCTATCCCAGACCTAACTTGCGTTGTCCTCTAAGATATTGATGGAAACCAGGTTTAATTGACTGTTTCAGTGTTGTACTTCATTACTACGTGATGCAATCCAGAAAAAGCCCAGGATCTAGCCATCAAGTATGAGAAATATGCGAAAGAATGAGCCTGATGAGAGCAAATCCCAGACCTAACCTAGACCTAACATGAATTATTCTCTAATATATTGATCGAAACCAGGTTTAGTTGACCGTTTCAGTGTGGTACCACATTACTACGTGATCCAAACCTGAAAAAACCCAGGATCAGTTCAACAAGTATGTGAAAAACGCGAAAGTATGAGCCTGATGAGGGCGAATCCCAGACCTATGCCAGACCTAACTTGCGTTATCCTCTAAAATATTGATCGAAACGAGGTTTAATTGACTGTTTCAGTGTGGTACCGCACTACTACGTGACCCAATCCAGAAAAAACCCAGGATCCGTTCAACAAGTATGAGAAGAATGCGAAAGTATGAGTCTGATGAGTGAAAATCCCAGGCCTAACCTAGACCTAACATGCGTTATCCTCAAAAATATTGATCGAAACCTGGTTTAATCGACTGCTTCAGTGTGGTACCACATTACTATGCGATCCAAACCAGAAAATAACCCAGGATCTGTTCAACGAGTATGTGAAGTGTGCGAAAGTATGAGTCTGATGAGGGCAAATCCCAGACCTATCCCAGACCTAACATGCGTTATCCTCTAAAATATTTATCAAGACCAGGTTTAATTGATTGTTTCAGTGTGGTCCCACATTGCTACGTGATCCAAACCAGAAAAAACCCAGGATCCGTTCAACAAGTATGTGAAGAATGCGAAAGCATGAGTCTGATGAGTGAAAATCCCAGACCTAACCTAGACCTAACATGCGTTATCCTCTAAAATGTTGATCCAAACCAGGTTTAATGGAGTGTTTCAGTGTGGCACCACACTACTACGTGATCCAAACCAGAAAAAACCCAGGATCTGTTCAACAAGTATGTGAAAAACGCGAAAGTATGAGTCTGATGAGTGAAAATCCCAGACCTAACCTAGACCTAACATGCGTTATCCTCTAAAATGTTGATCCAAACCAGGTTTAATGGACTGTTTCAGTGTGGTACCACACTACTACGTGATCCAAACCAGAAAAAGCCCAGGATCAGTTCAACAAGTATGTGAAAAACGCGAAAGTATGAGCCTGATGAGGGCGAATCCCAGACCTATGCCAGACCTAACTTGCGTTATCCTCTAAAATATTGATCGAAACGAGGTTTAATTGACTGTTTCAGCGTGGTACCACATTACTACGTGATACAATCCAGAAACAGCCCAGGATCTAGCCATGAGGTATGAGAAATATGCGAAAGTATGAGCCTGACGAGGGCAAATCCTAGACCTAACCCAGACCTAACATGCGTTATCCTCTAAAATATTTATCAAGACAAGGTTTAATTGATTGTTTCTGTGTGGTCCCACATTACTACGTGATCCAAACCAGCAAAAACCCAGGATCCGTTCAACAAGTATGAGAAGAATGCGAAAGTATGAGTCTGATGAGTGAAAATCCCAGGCCTAACCTAGACCTAACATGCGTTATCCTCAAAAATATTGATCGAAACCTGGTTTAATCGACTGTTTCAGTGTGGTACCACATTACTATGCTATCCAAACCAGAAAATAACCCAGGATCTGTTCAACGAGTATGTGAAAAACACGAAAGTATGAGCCTGATGTGGGCAAATCCCAGACCTATCCCAGACCTAACTTGCGTTGCCCTCTAAGATATTGATGGAAACCAGGTTTAATTGACTGTTTCAGTGTTGTACTTCATTACTACGTGATGCAATCCAGAAAAAGCCCAGGATCTAGCCATCAAGTATGAGAAATATGCGAAAGAATGAGCCTGATGAGTGAAAATCCCAGACCTAACCTAGACCTAACATGAATTATTCTCTAAAATATTGATCAAAACTAGGTTTAATTGACTGTTTCAGTGTGGTACCACATTACTACGTGATCCAAGCCAGAAAAAACCCAGGATCCGTTCAACAAGTATGAGAAGAATGCGAAAGTATGAGTCTGATGAGTGAAAATCCCAGGCCTAACCTAGACCTAACATGCGTTATCCTCAAAAATATTGATCGAAACCTGGTTTAATCGACTGTTTCAGTGTGGTACCACAATACTATGTGATCCAAACCAGAAAATAACCCAGGATCTGCTCAACGAGTATGTGAAGTGTGCGAAAGTATGAGTCTGATGCGGGCAAATCCAAGACCTAACCCAAACCTAACATGAGTTATCCTCTAAAATATTTATCAAGACCAGGATTAATTGAATGTTTCAGTGTGGTACCACATTACTACGTGAACCAAACCAGAAAAAACCCTGTATCTGTTCAACAAGTATGTGAAGTGTGCGAAAGTATGAGTCTGATGAGGGCAAATCCCAGACCTATCCCAGACCTAACATGCGTTATCCTCTAAAATATTTATCAAGACCAGGTTTAATTGATTGTTTCAGTGTGGTCCCACATTACTATGTGATCCAAACCAGAAAAAACCCAGGATCCGTTCAACAAGTATGTGAAGAATGCGAAAGTATGAGTCTGATGAGTGAAAATCCCAGACCTAACCTAGACCTAACATGCGTTATCCTCTAAAATGTTGATCCAAACCAGGTTTAATGGACTGTTTCAGTGTGGTACCACACTACTACGTGATCCAAACCAGAAAAAACCCAGGATCTGTTCAACAAGTATGTGAAAAACGCGAAAGTATGAGCCTGATGTGGGCAAATCCCAGACCTATCCCAGACCTAACTTGCGTTGTCCTCTAAGATATTGATGGAAACCAGGTTTAATTGACTGTTTCAGTGTTGTACTTCATTACTACGTGATGCAATCCAGAAAAAGCCCAGGATCTAGCCATCAAGTATGAGAAATATGCGAAAGAATGAGCCTGATGAGAGCAAATCCCAGACCTAACCTAGACCTAACATGAATTATTCTCTAATATATTGATCGAAACCAGGTTTAGTTGACTGTTTCAGTGTGGTCCCACATTACTACGTGATCCAAACCAGAAACAACCCAGGATCCGTTCAACAAGTATGTGAAGAATGCGATAGTATGAGTCTGATGAGTGAAAATCCCAGGCCTAACCTAGACCTAACATGCGTTATCCTCAAAAATATTGATCGAAACCTGGTTTAATCGACTGTTTCAGTGTGGTACCACATTACTATGCGATCCAAACCAGAAAATAACACGGGATCTGTCAAACGAGTATGTGAAGTGTGCGAAAGTATGAGCCTGATGAGAGCAAATCCCAGACCTAACCTAGACCTAACATGAATTATTCTCTAAAATATTGATCGAAACCAGGTTTAATTGACTGTTTCAGTGTGGTACCACATTACTACGTGAACCAAACCAGAAAAAACCCTGTATCTGTTCAACAAGTATGTGAAGTGTGCGAAAGTATGAGTCCGATGAGGGCAAATCCCAGACCTATCCCAGACCTAACATGCGTTTTCCTCTAAAATATTTATCAAGACCAGGTTTAGTTGACTGTTTCAGTGTGGTCCCACATTACTACGTGATCCAAACCAGAAACAACCCAGGATCCGTTCAACAAGTATGTGAAGAATGCGAAAGTATGAGTCTGATGAGTGAAAATCCCAGGCCTAACCTAGACCTAACATGCGTTATCCTCAAAAATATTGATCGAAACCTGGATTCATCGACTGTTTCAGTGTGGTACCACATTACGATGCGATCCAAACCAGAAAATTACACAGGATCTGTCAAACGAGTATGTGAAAAACGCGAAAGTATGAGCCTGATGAGGGAAAATCCCAGACCTATCCCAGACCTAACTTGCGTTATCCTCTAAAATATTGATCGAAACCAGGTTTAATTGACTGTTTCTGTGTGGTACCACATTACTACGTGATACAATCCAGAAATAGCCCAGGATATAGCCATGAAGTATGAGAAATATGCGAAAGTATGAGCCTGATGAGAGCAAATCCCAGACCTAGCCTAGACCTAACATGAATTATTCTCTAATATAATGATCGAATCCAGGTTTAATCGGCTGTTTCAGTGTGGTACCACACTACTACGTGACCCAATCCAGAAAAAACCCAGGATCTGTTCAACGAGTGTGTGAAGTGTGCGAAAGTATGAGTCTGATGCGGGCAAATCCAAGACCTAACCCAAACCTAACATGAGTTATCCTCTAAAATATTTATCAAGACCAGGATTAATTGAATGTTTCAGTGTGGTACCACATTACTACGTGAACCAAACCAGAAAAAACCCTGTATCTGTTCAACAAGTATGTGAAGTGTGCGAAAGTATGAGTCTGATGAGGGCAAATCCCAGACCTATCCCAGACCTAACATGCGTTATCCTCTAAAATATTTATCAAGACCAGGTTTAATTGATTGTTTCAGTGTGGTCCCACATTACTATGTGATCCAAACCAGAAAAAACCCAGGATCCGTTCAACAAGTATGTGAAGAATGCGAAAGTATGAGTCTGATGAGTGAAAATCCCAGACCTAACCTAGACCTAACATGCGTTATCCTCTAAAATGTTGATCCAAACCAGGTTTAATGGACTGTTTCAGTGTGGTACCACACTACTACGTGATCCAAACCAGAAAAAACCCAGGATCTGTTCAACAAGTATGTGACAAACGCGAAAGTATGAGCCTGATGTGGGCAAATCCCAGACCTATCCCAGACCTAACTTGCGTTGTCCTCTAAGATATTGATGGAAACCAGGTTTAATTGACTGTTTCAGTGTTGTACTTCATTACTACGCGATGCAATCCAGAAAAAGCCCAGGATCTAGCCATCAAGTATGAGAAATATGCGAAAGAATGAGCCTGATGAGAGCAAATCCCAGACCTAACCTAGACCTAACATGAATTATTCTCTAATATATTGATCGAAACCAGGTTTAGTTGACTGTTTCAGTGTGGTCCCACATTACTACGTGATCCAAACCAGAAACAACCCAGGATCCGTTCAACAAGTATGTGAAGAATGCGATAGTATGAGTCTGATGAGTGAAAATCCCAGGCCTAACCTAGACCTAACATGCGTTATCCTCAAAAATATTGATCGAAACCTGGTTTAATCGACTGTTTCAGTGTGGTACCACATTACTATGCGATCCAAACCAGAAAATAACACGGGATCTGTCAAACGAGTATGTGAAGTGTGCGAAAGTATGAGCCTGATGAGAGCAAATCCCAGACCTAACCTAGACCTAACATGAATTATTCTCTAAAATATTGATCGAAACCAGGTTTAATTGACTGTTTCAGTGTGGTACCACATTACTACGTGAACCAAACCAGAAAAAACCCTGTATCTGTTCAACAAGTATGTGAAGTGTGCGAAAGTATGAGTCCGATGAGGGCAAATCCCAGACCTATCCCAGACCTAACATGCGTTTTCCTCTAAAATATTTATCAAGACCAGGTTTAGTTGACTGTTTCAGTGTGGTCCCACATTACTACGTGATCCAAACCAGAAACAACCCAGGATCCGTTCAACGAGTATGTGAAGAATGCGAAAGTATGAGTCTGATGAGTGAAAATCCCAGGCCTAACCTAGACCTAACATGCGTTATCCTCAAAAATATTGATCGAAACCTGGATTCATCGACTGTTTCAGTGTGGTACCACATTACGATGCGATCCAAACCAGAAAATTACACAGGATCTGTCAAACGAGTATGTGAAAAACGCGAAAGTATGAGCCTGATGAGGGAAAATCCCAGACCTATCCCAGACCTAACTTGCGTTATCCTCTAAAATATTGATCGAAACCAGGTTTAATTGACTGTTTCTGTGTGGTACCACATTACTACGTGATACAATCCAGAAATAGCCCAGGATATAGCCATGAAGTATGAGAAATATGCGAAAGTATGAGCCTGATGAGAGCAAATCCCAGACCTAGCCTAGACCTAACATGAATTATTCTCTAATATAATGATCGAATCCAGGTTTAATCGGCTGTTTCAGTGTGGTACCACACTACTACGTGACCCAATCCAGAAAAAACCCAGGATCTGTTCAACGAGTATGTGAAGTGTGCGGAAGTATGAGTCTGATGAGTGAAAATCCCAGGCCTAACCTAGACCTAACATGCGTTATCCTCAAAAATATTGATCGAAACCTGGATTCATCGACTGTTTCAATGTGGTACCACATTACGATGCGATCCAAACCAGAAAATTACACAGGATCTGTCAAACGAGTATGTGAAAAACGCGAAAGTATGAGCCCGATGAGGGAAAATCCCAGACCTATCCCAGACCTAACTTGCGTTATCCTCAAAAATATTGATCGAAACCAGGTTTAATCGACTGTTTCAGTGTGGTACCGCACTACTACGTGACCCAATCCAGAAAAAACCCAGGATCCGTTCAACAAGTATGAGAAGAATGCGAAAGTATGAGCCTGATGAGAGCAAATCCCAGACCTAACCTAGACCTAACATGTATTATTCTCAAAAATATTGATCGAAACCTGGTTTAATCGACTGTTTCAGTGTGGTACCACATTACTATGCGATCCAAACCAGAAAATAACCCAGGAGCTGTTCAACGAGTATGTGAGAAACGCGAAAGTATGAGCCTGATGTGGGCAAATCCCAGACCTATCCCAGACCTAACTTGCGTTGTCCTCTAAGATATTGATGGAATCCAGGTTTAATTGACTGTTTCAGTGTTGTACTTCATTACTACGTGATGCAATCCAGAAAAAGGCCAGGATCTAGGCATCAAGTATGAGAAATATGCGAAAGAATGAGCCTGATGAGAGCAAATCCCAGACCTAACCTAGACCTAACATGAATTATTCTCTAAAATATTGATCAAAACCAGGTTTAATTGACTGTTTCAGTGTGGTACCACATTACTACGTGATCCAAACCAGAAAAAACCCAGGATCCGTTCAACAAGTATGTGAAGAATGCGAAAGTATGAGTCTGATGAGTGAAAATCCCAGGCCTAACCTAGACCTAACATGCGTTATCCTCAAAAATATTGATCGAAACCTGGTTTAATCGACTGTTTCAATGTGGTACCACATTACTATGCGATCCAAACCAGAAAATAACCCAGGATCTGTTCAACGAATATGTGAAGTGTGCGGAAGTATGAGTCTGATGAGGGCAAATCCCAGACCTATCCCAGACCTAACATGCGTTATCCTCTAAAATATTTATCAAGACCAGGTTTAATTGATTGTTTCAGTGTGGTCCCACATTACTACGTGATCCAAACCAGAAAAAACCCAGGATCCGTTCAACAAGTATGTGAAGAATGCGAAAGCATGAGTCTGATGAGTGAAAATCCCAGACCTAACCTAGACCTAACATGCGTTATCCTCTAAAATGTTGATCCAAACCAGGTTTAATGGACTGTTTCAGTGTGGTACCACACTACTACGTGATCCAAACAAGAAAAAACCCAGGATCTGTTCAACAAGTATGTGAAAAATGCGAAAGTATGATCCTGATGAGGGCAAATCCCAGACCCATCCCAGACCTAACTTGGGTTGTCCTCTAAAATATTGATCGAAACCAGGTTTAATGGACTGTTTCAGTGTGGTACCACATTACTACGTGATGCAATCCAGAAAAAGACCAGGATCTAGCCATCAAGTATGAGAAATATTCGAAAGTATGACCCTGAAGAGGGCAAATCCCAGACCTATCCCAGACCTAACTTGTGTTGTCCTCTAAAATATTGATCGAAACCAGTATGAGCCTGATAAGGGCGAATTCCAGACCTATCTCAGACCAAACTTGCGTTATCCTCTAAAATATTGATCGAAACCAGGTTTAATTGACTGTTTCAGCGTGGTACCACATTACTACGTGATACAATCCAGAAATAGCCCAGGATCTGTTCAACAAGTATGTGAAAAATGCGAAAGTATGATCCTGATGAGGGCAAATCCCAGACCCATCCCAGACCTAACTTGGGTTGTCCTCTAGAATATTGATCGAAACCAGGTTTAATGGACTGTTTCAGTGTGGTACCACATTACTACGTGATGCAATCCAGAAAAAGACCAGGATCTAGCCATCAAGTATGAGAAATATGCGAAAGAATGAGCCTGATGGGAGCAAATCCCAGACCTAACCTAGACCTAACATGAATTATTCTCTAAAATATTGATCGAAACCAGGTTTAATGGACTGTTTCAGTGTGGTACCACATTACTACGTGATCCAAATCAGAAAAAACCCAGGATCTGTTCAACAAGTATGTGAAAAACGCGAAAGTATGAGCCTGATGAGGGCAAATCCTAGACCTAACCCAGGCCTAACATGCGATATCCTCTAAAATATTGATCGAAACCAGGTTTAATCGACTGTTTCAGTGTGGTACCACACTACTACGTGATCCAAACCAGAAAAAACCAAGGATCTGTTCAACAGGTATGTGAAAAACGCGAAAGTATGAGCCTGATGAGGGCAAATCCCAGACCTATCCCAGACCTAACTTCCGTTATCCTCTAAAATATTGATCAAAACCAGGTTTAATTGACTGTTTCAGTGTGGTACCACATTACTACGTGATCCAATCCAGAAATAGCCCAGGATCTAGCCATGAAGTATGAGAAATATGCGAAAGTATGACCCTGATGAGGGCAAATCCCAGACCTATCCCTGACCTAACTTGCGTTGTCCTCTAAAATATTGATGGAAGCGAGTATGAGCCTGATGAGGGCAAATCCCAGACCTATCCCAGACCTAACTTGCGTTATCCTCAATAATATTGATCGAAACCAGGTTTAATCGACAGTTTCAGTGTGGTACCACAATACTACGTGATCCAAACCAGAAGAAAATCCAGGATCTAGCCATGAAGTATGAGAGATATGCGAAAGTATGAGCCTGATGAGGGCAAATCCTAGACGTAACCCAGACCTAACATACGTTATCCTCTAAAATGTTTATCAAGACCAGGTTTAATTGAATGTTTCAGTGTGGTACCACATTATTACGCGAACCAAACCGGAAAAAACCCAGGATCCGTTCAACAAGTATGTGAAGAATGCGAAAGTATGAGTCTGATCAGTGAAAATCCCTGGCCTAACCTAGACCTAACATGCGTTATCCTCAATAATATTGATCGAAACCAGGTTTAATCGACAGTTTCAGTGTGGTACCACAATACTACGTGATCCAAACCAGAAAAAAATCCAGGATCTGTTCAACGAGTATGTGAAGTGTGCGAAAATATGAGTCTGATGAGGGCAAATCTCTGACCTATCCCAGACCTAGCTTGCGTTATCCTGTAAGATATTGATAGAAACCAGGTTTAATTGACTGTTTTATTTGTGGTACCACTTTACTACGTGATCCAAAGCAGAAAAAACCCTCGATCAGGTCAACATGCATGCTAAAACTGCGAAAGTATGACCCTGATGAGGGCAAATCCCAGGCCTAACATGCGTTATCTTCTAAAATATTGAACGAAACCAGGTCTAATGGACTGTTTCAGTGTAGTACCACACTGCTTCGTGATCCAAACCAGAAAAAACACAGGATCTAGCCATGAAGTATGAGAAATATGCGAAAGTATGACCCTGATGGGGGCAAATCCCAGACCTATACCAGACCTAACATGCGTTGTCCTCTAAAATATTGATCGAAACCAGTATGAGCGTGATGAGGGCGAATCCCAGACCTATCTCAGACCTAACTTGCGTTACCCTCTAAAATATTGATCGAAACCAGGTTTAGTTGACTGTTTCAGTGTGGTACCACATTACTATGTGATCCAAACCAGAAAATAACCCAAGATCTGTTCAACGAGTATGTGAAGTGTGCGAAAGTATGAGTCTGATGAGGTCAAATCCCAGACCAATACCAGACTTAACTTGCGTTATCCTCCAAAATATTGATCGAAACAAGGTTTAATGGACTGTTGCAGTGTGGTACCACATTACTACGTGATCCAAACCTGAAAAAACCCAGGTTCAGCTCAACAAGTATGAGAAGAATGCGAAAGTATGAGTCTGATGAGTGAAAATCCCAGGGCAAACCTAGACCTAACATGCGTTATCCTCTAAAATACTGGTCGAAACCAGGTTTAATTGACTGTTTCAGTGTTGTACTTCATTACTACGTGATCCAATCCAGAAATAGCCCAGGTATCTAGCCATGAAGTATGAGAAATATGCGAAAGTATGAGCCTGACGAGGGCAAATCCTAGACCTAACCCAGACCTAACATGCGTTATCCTCTAAAATATTTATCAAGACCAGGTTTAATTGATTGTTTCAGTGTGGTCCCACATTACTACGTGATCCAAACCAGAAAAAAACCCCAAAACCATTCAACAAGTATGTGAAGAATGCGAAAGTATGAGTCTGATGAGTGAAAATCCCAGGGCTAACCTAGACCTAACATGCGTTATCCTCTAAAATATTGATCCAAACCAGGTTTAACGGACTGTTTCAGTGTGGTACCACTCTACTACGTGATACAAACCAGAAAAAACCCAGGATCTGTTCAACAAGTATGTGAAAAACGCGAAAGTATGAGCCTGATGAGGGCGAATCCCAGACCTATGCCAGACCTAACTTGCGTTATCCTCTAAAATATTGATCGAAACCAGGTTTAATTGACTGTTTCAGCGTGGTACCACATTACTATCGTGATACAATCCAGAAACAGCCCAGGATCTAGCCATGAAGTATGAGAAATATGCGAAAGTATGAGCCTGATGAGGGCAAATCCTAGACCTAACCCAAACCTAACATGCGTTATCCTCTATAATATTAATCAAGACCAGGTTTAATGGAATGTTTCAGTGTGGTACCACTTTACTACGTGATCCAAAGCAGAAAAAACCCTCGATCAGGTCAACATGTATGATAAAACTGCGAAAGTATGACCCTGATGAGGGCAAATCCCAGGCCTAACCTAGACCTAACTTGCGTTATCCTCTAAAATATTGATCGAAATCAGGTTTAATCGACTGTTTCAGTGTGGTACCGCATTACTACGTGATCCAAACCAGAAAAAACCCAGGATCCGTCCAAGAAGTATGTGAAGAATGCGAAAGTATGAGTCTGATGAGTGAAAATCCCAGACCTAACCTAGACCTAACATGCGTTATCCTCCAAAATATTGATCCATACCAGGTTTAATGGACTGTTTCAGTGCGGTACCACACTACTACGTGATCCAAACCAGAAAAAACCCAGGATCCGTCCAAGAAGTATGTGAAGAATGCGAAAGTATGAGTCTGATGAGGGCAAATCTTAGACCTAACCCAGACCTAACATGCGTTATCCTCAAAAATATTGATCGAAACCAGGTTTAATCGACTGTTTCAGTGTGGTACCACACTACTACGTGACCCAATCCAGAAAAAACCCAGGATCTGTTCAACAAGTATGTGAAAAACGCGAAAGTATGCGCCTAATGAGGGCAAATCCCAGACCTATCCCAAACCAAACTTGCGTTATCCTCTAAAATATTGATCGAAACCAGGTTTAATCGACTGTTTGAGTGTGGTCCCACATTACTACGTGATCCAAACCAGAAAAAACCCAGGGTCCGTTCAACAAGTATGTGAAGAATGCGAAAGTATGAGTCTGATGAGTGAAAATCCCAGGGCAAACCTAGACCTAACATGCGTTATCCTCTAAAATACTGGTCGAAACCAGGTTTAATTGACTGTTTCAGTGTTGTACTTCATTACTACGTGATCCAATCCAGAAATAGCCCAGGTATCTAGCCATGAAGTATGAGAAATATGCGAAAGTATGAGCCTGACGAGGGCAAATCCTAGACCTAACCCAGACCTAACATGCGTTATCCTCTAAAATATTTATCAAGACCAGGTTTAATTGATTGTTTCAGTGTGGTCCCACATTACTACGTGATCCAAACCAGAAAAAAACCCCAAAACCATTCAACAAGTATGTGAAGAATGCGAAAGTATGAGTCTGATGAGTGAAAATCCCAGGGCTAACCTAGACCTAACATGCGTTATCCTCTAAAATATTGATCCAAACCAGGTTTAACGGACTGTTTCAGTGTGGTACCACTCTACTACGTGATACAAACCAGAAAAAACCCAGGATCTGTTCAACAAGTATGTGAAAAACGCGAAAGTATGAGCCTGATGAGGGCGAATCCCAGACCTATGCCAGACCTAACTTGCGTTATCCTCTAAAATATTGATCGAAACCAGGTTTAATTGACTGTTTCAGCGTGGTACCACATTACTATCGTGATACAATCCAGAAACAGCCCAGGATCTAGCCATGAAGTATGAGAAATATGCGAAAGTATGAGCCTGATGAGGGCAAATCCTAGACCTAACCCAAACCTAACATGCGTTATCCTCTATAATATTAATCAAGACCAGGTTTAATGGAATGTTTCAGTGTGGTACCACTTTACTACGTGATCCAAAGCAGAAAAAACCCTCGATCAGGTCAACATGTATGATAAAACTGCGAAAGTATGACCCTGATGAGGGCAAATCCCAGGCCTAACCTAGACCTAACTTGCGTTATCCTCTAAAATATTGATCGAAATCAGGTTTAATCGACTGTTTCAGTGTGGTACCGCATTACTACGTGATCCAAACCAGAAAAAACCCAGGATCCGTCCAAGAAGTATGTGAAGAATGCGAAAGTATGAGTCTGATGAGTGAAAATCCCAGACCTAACCTAGACCTAACATGCGTTATCCTCCAAAATATTGATCCATACCAGGTTTAATGGACTGTTTCAGTGCGGTACCACACTACTACGTGATCCAAACCAGAAAAAACCCAGGATCCGTCCAAGAAGTATGTGAAGAATGCGAAAGTATGAGTCTGATGAGGGCAAATCTTAGACCTAACCCAGACCTAACATGCGTTATCCTCAAAAATATTGATCGAAACCAGGTTTAATCGACTGTTTCAGTGTGGTACCACACTACTACGTGACCCAATCCAGAAAAAACCCAGGATCTGTTCAACAAGTATGTGAAAAACGCGAAAGTATGCGCCTAATGAGGGCAAATCCCAGACCTATCCCAAACCAAACTTGCGTTATCCTCTAAAATATTGATCGAAACCAGGTTTAATCGACTGTTTGAGTGTGGTCCCACATTACTACGTGATCCAAACCAGAAAAAACCCAGGGTCCGTTCAACAAGTATGTGAAGAATGCGAAAGTATGAGTCTGATGCGTGAAAATCCCAGGCCTAACCTAGACCTGACATGCGTTATCCTCTAAAATATTGATCGAAACCAGGTTTAATTGAATGTTTCAGTGTGGTACCACACTACTACGTGACCCAATCCAGAAAAAACCCAGGATCTGTTCAACAAGTATGTGAAAAACGCGAAAGTATGCGCCTAATGAGGGCAAATCCCAGACCTATCCCAGACCAAACTTGCGTTATCCTCTAAAATATTGATCGAAACCAGGTTTAATTGAATGTTTCAGTGTGGTACCACATTACTATGTGATCCAAACCAGAAAATAACGCAGGATCTGTTCAACGAGTATGTGAAGTGTGCGAATGTATGAGTCTGATCAGTGAAGATCTCAGGCCTTACCTAGATCTAACTTGCGTTGTCCTCTAAAATATTGATGGAAACCAGGTTTCATTGACTGTTTCAGTGTGGTACTACGTTACTACGTGATGCAATCCAGAAAAAGCCCAGGATCTAGCCATCAAGTATGAGACATAAGCGAAAGAATGAGCCTGATGAGGGCAAATCCTAGACCTAACCCAGGGGTAACATGCGTTATCCTCTAAAATATTTATCAAGACCAGGTTTAATTGAATATTTCAGTGTGGTACCACATTACTATGTGATCCAAACCAGAAAATAACGCAGGATCTGTTCAACGAGTATGTGAAGTGTGCGAAAGTATGAGCCTGATGAGGGCAAATCCCAGACCTATCCCAGACCTAACATGCGTTATCCTCTAAAATATTTATCAAGACCAGGTTTAATTGATTGTTTCAGTGTGGAGCCACATTACTACGTGATCCAAACCAGAAAAAACCCCAAAACCATTCAACAAGTATGTGAAGAATGCGAAAGTATGAGTCTGATGAGTGAAAATCCCAGGCCTGACCTAGACCTAACGTGCGTTATCCTCTAAAATATTGAGCGAAACCAGGATTAATGGACTGTTTCAGTGTGGTACCACACTACTACGTGATTCAAACCTGAAAAAACCCAGGATCCGTTCAACAAGTATGTGAAGTGTGCGAAAGTATGAGCCTGATGAGAGCAAATCCCAGACCTAACCTAGACCTAACATGAATTATTCTCTAAAATATTGATCAAAACCAGGTTTAATTGACTGTTTCAGTGTGGTACCACATTACTACGTGATCCAAACCAGAAAAAACCCAGGATCCGTTCAACAAGTATGAGATGAATGCGAAAGTATGAGTCTGATGAGTGAAAATCCCAGGCCTAACCTAGACCTAACATGCGTTATCCTCAAAAATATTGATCGAAACCAGGTTTAATCGACTGTTTCAGTGTGGTACCACACTACTACGTGACCCAATCCAGGAAAAACCCAGGATCTGTTCAACAAGTATGTGAAAAACGCGAAAGTATGAGCCTGATGAGGGAAAATCCCAGACCTATCCCAGACCTAACTTGCGTTATCCTCAAAAATATTGATCGAAACCAGGTTTAATCGACTGTTTCAGTGTGGTACCGCACTACTACGGGACCCAATCCAGAAAAAACCCAGGATCCGTTCAACAAGTATGAGAAGAATGCGAAAGTATGAGTCTGATGAGTGAAAATCCCAGGCCTAACCTAGACCTAACATGCGTTATCCTCAAAAATATTGATCGAAACCTGGTTTAATCGACAGTTTCAGTGTGGTACCACATTACTATGCGATCCAAACCAGAAGATAACCCAGGAGCTGTTCAACGAGTATGTGAAAAACGCGAAAGTATGAGCCTGACGTGGGCAAATCCCAGACCTATCCCAGACCTAACTTGCGTTGTCCTCTAAGATATTGATGGAATCCAGGTTTAATTGACTGTTTCAGTGTTGTACTTCATTACTACGTGATGCAATCCAGAAAAAGGCCAGGATTTAGCCATCAAGTATGAGAAATATGCGAAAGAATGAGCCTGATGAGAGCAAATCCCAGACCTAACCTAGACCTAACATGAATTATTCTCTAAAATATTGATCAAAACCAGGTTTAATTGACTGTTTCAGTGTGGTACCACATTACTACGTGATCCAAACCAGAAAAAACCCAGGATCCGTTCAACAAGTATGAGAAGAATGCGAAAGTATGAGTCTGATGAGTGAAAATCCCAGGCCTAACCTAGACCTAACATGCGTTATCCTCAAAAATATTGATCGAAACCTGGTTTAATCGACTGTTTCAGTGTGGTACCACATTACTATGCGATCCAAACCAGAAAATAACCCAGGATCTGTTGAACGAGTATGTGAAGTGTGCGAAAGTATGAGTCTGATGAGGGCAAATCCCAGACCTATCCCAGACCTAACATGCGTTATCCTCCAAAATATTGATCGAAACCAGGTTTAATCGACTGTTTCAGTGTGGTCCCACATTACTACGTGATCCAAACCAGAAACAACCCAGGATCCGTTCAACAAGTATGTGAAGAATGCGAAAGTATGAGTCTGATGAGTGAAAATCCCAGGCCTAACCTAGACCTAACATGCGTTATCCTCAAAAATATTGATCGAAACCTGCCTTAATCGACTGTTTCAGTGTGGTACCACATTACTATGCGATCCAAACCAGAAAATAACACAGGATCTGCCAAACGAGTATCTGAAGTGTGCGAAAGTATGAGCCTGATGAGAGCAAATCCCAGGCCTAACCTAGACCTAACATGAATTATTCTCTAAAATATTGATCGAAACCAGGTTTAATTGACTGTTTCAGTGTGGTACCACATTACTACGTGATCCAAACCAGAAAAAGCCCAGGATCAGTTCAACAAGTATGTGAAAAACGCGAAAGTATGAGCCTGATGAGGGCGAATCCCAGACCTATGCCAGACCTAACTTGCGTTATCCTCTAAAATATTTATTAAGACCAGGTTTAATTGATTGTTTCAGTGTGGTACCACATTACTACGTGATACAATCCAGAAACAGCCCAGAATCTAGCCATGAAGTATCAGAAATATGCGAAAGTATGAGCCTGATGATGGCAAATCCAAGACCTAACCCAAACCTAACATGAGTTATCCTCTAAAATATTTATCAAGACCAGGTTTAATTGAATGTTTCAGTGTGGTACCACATTACTACGTGAACCAAACCAGAAAAAACCCTGTATCTGTTCAACAAGTGTGTGAAGTGTGCGAAAGTATGAGTCTGATGAGGGCAAAACCCAGACCTATCCCAGACCTAACATGCGTTATCCTCTAAAATATTTATCAAGACCAGGTTTAATTGATTGTTTCAGTGTGGTCCCACATTATTACGTGATCCAAACCAGAAAAAACGCAGGATCCGTTCAACAAGTATGTGAAGAATGCGAAAGTATGAGTCTGATGAGTGAAAATCCCTGACCTAACCTAGACCTAACATGCGTTATCCTCTAAAATGTTGATCCAAACCAGGTTTAATGGACTGTTTCAGTGTGGTACCACACTACTACGTGATCCAAACCAGAAAATACCCAGGATCTGTTCAACAAGTATGTGAAAAACGCGAAGGTATGAGCCTGATGTGGGCAAATCCCAGACCTATTCCAGACCTAACTTGCGTTGTCCTCTAAGATATTGATGGAAACCAGGTTTAATTGACTGTTTCAGTGTTGTACTTCATTACTACGTGATGCAATCCAGAAAAAGCCCAGGATCTAGCCATCAAGTATGAGAAATATGCGAAAGAATGAGCCTGATGAGAGCAAATCCCAGACCTAACCTAGACCTAACATGAATTATTCTCTAATATATTGATCGAAACCAGGTTTAGTTGACCGTTTCAGTGTGGCCCCACATTACTGCGTGATCCAAACCAGAAAAAACCCAGGATCCGTTCAACAAGTGTGTGAAGAATGCGAAAGTATGAGTCTGATGAGTGAAAATCCCCGGCCTAACCTAGACCTAACATGCGTTATCCTCAAAAATATTGATCGAAACCAGGTTTAATCGACTGTTTCAGTGTGGTACCACACTACTACGTGACCCAATCCAGAAAAAAGCCAGGATCTGTTCAACAAGTATGTGAAAAACGCGAAAGTATGAGCCTGATGAGGGAAAATCCCAGACCTATCCCAGACCTAACTTGCGTTATCCTCAAAAATATTGATCGAAACCAGGTTTAATCGACTGTTTCAGTGTGGTACCGCACTACTACGGGACCCAATCCAGAAAAAACCCAGGATCCGTTCAACAAGTATGAGAAGAATGCGAAAGTATGAGTCTGATGAGTGAAAATCCCAGGCCTAACCTAGACCTAACATGCGTTATCCTCAAAAATATTGATCGAAACCTGGTTTAATCGACAGTTTCAGTGTGGTACCACATTACTATGCGATCCAAACCAGAAGATAACCCAGGAGCTGTTCAACGAGTATGTGAAAAACGCGAAAGTATGAGCCTGACGTGGGCAAATCCCAGACCTATCCCAGACCTAACTTGCGTTGTCCTCTAAGATATTGATGGAATCCAGGTTTAATTGACTGTTTCAGTGTTGTACTTCATTACTACGTGATGCAATCCAGAAAAAGGCCAGGATTTAGCCATCAAGTATGAGAAATATGCGAAAGAATGAGCCTGATGAGAGCAAATCCCAGACCTAACCTAGACCTAACATGAATTATTCTCTAAAATATTGATCAAAACCAGGTTTAATTGACTGTTTCAGTGTGGTACCACATTACTACGTGATCCAAACCAGAAAAAACCCAGGATCCGTTCAACAAGTATGAGAAGAATGCGAAAGTATGAGCCTGATGAGGGAAAATCCCAGACCTATCCCAGACCTAACTTGCGTTATCCTCAAAAATATTGATCGAAACCTGGTTTAATCGACTGTTTCAGTGTGGTACCACATTACTATGCGATCCAAACCAGAAAATAACCCAGGATCTGTTGAACGAGTATGTGAAGTGTGCGAAAGTATGAGTCTGATGAGGGCAAATCCCAGACCTATCCCAGACCTAACATGCGTTATCCTCCAAAATATTGATCGAAACCAGGTTTAATCGACTGTTTCTGTGTGGTCCCACCTTACTACGTGATCCAAACCAGAAACAACCCAGGATCCGTTCAACAAGTATGTGAAGAATGCGAAAGTATGAGTCTGATGAGTGAAAATCCCAGGCCTAACCTAGACCTAACATGCGTTATCCTCAAAAATATTGATCGAAACCTGGCTTAATCGACTGTTTCAGTGTGGTACCACATTACTATGCGATCCAAACCAGAAAATAACACAGGATCTGCCAAACGAGTATCTGAAATGTGCGAAAGTATGAGCCTGATGAGAGCAAATCCCAGGCCTAACCTAGACCTAACATGAATTATTCTCTAAAATATTGATCGAAACCAGGTTTAATTGACTGTTTCAGTGTGGTACCACATTACTACGTGATCCAAACCAGAAAAAGCCCAGGATCAGTTCAACAAGTATGTGAAAAACGCGAAAGTATGAGCCTGATGAGGGCGAATCCCAGACCTATCTCAGACCTAACTTGCGTTATCCTCTAAAATATTGATCGAAACCAGGTTTAATTGACTGTTTCAGCGTGGTACCACATTACTACGTGATACAATCCAGAAATAGCCCAGGATCTAGCCATGAAGTATCAGAAATATGCGAAAGTATGAGCCTGATAATGGCAAATCCAAGACCTAACCCAAACCTAACATGAGTTATCCTCTAAAATATTTATCAAGACCAGGTTTAATTGAATGTTTCAGTGTGGTACCACATTACTACGTGAACCAAACCAGAAAAAACCCTGTATCTGTTCAACAAGTGTGTGAAGTGTGCGAAAGTATGAGTCTGATGAGGGCAAAACCCAGACCTATCCCAGACCTAACATGCGTTATCCTCTAAAATATTTATCAAGACCAGGTTTAATTGATTGTTTCAGTGTGGTCCCACATTATTACGTGATCCAAACCAGAAAAAACGCAGGATCCGTTCAACAAGTATGTGAAGAATGCGAAAGTATGAGTCTGATGAGTGAAAATCCCTGACCTAACCTAGACCTAACATGCGTTATCCTCTAAAATGTTGATCCAAACCAGGTTTAATGGACTGTTTCAGTGTGGTACCACACTACTACGTGATCCAAACCAGAAAATACCCAGGATCTGTTCAACAAGTATGTGAAAAACGCGAAGGTATGAGCCTGATGTGGGCAAATCCCAGACCTATCCCAGACCTAACTTGCGTTGTCCTCTAAGATATTGATGGAAACCAGGTTTAATTGACTGTTTCAGTGTTGTACTTCATTACTACGTGATGCAATCCAGAAAAAGCCCAGGATCTAGCCATCAAGTATGAGAAATATGCGAAAGAATGAGCCTGCTGAGAGCAAATCCCAGACCTAACCTAGACCTAACATGAATTATTCTCTAATATATTGATCGAAACCAGGTTTAGTTGACCGTTTCAGTGTGGCCCCACATTACTGCGTGATCCAAACCAGAAAAAACCCAGGATCCGTTCAACAAGTGTGTGAAGAATGCGAAAGTATGAGTCTGATGAGTGAAAATCCCCGGCCTAACCTAGACCTAACATGCGTTATCCTCAAAAATATTGATCGAAACCAGGTTTAATCGACTGTTTCAGTGTGGTACCACACTACTACGTGACCCAATCCAGAAAAAAGCCAGGATCTGTTCAACAAGTATGTGAAAAACGCGAAAGTATGAGCCTGATGAGGGAAAATCCCAGACCTATCCCAGACCTAACTTGCGTTATCCTCAAAAATATTGATCGAAACCAGGTTTAATCGACTGTTTCAGTGTGGTACCGCACTACTACGTGACCCAATCCAGAAAAAACCCAGGATCCGTTCAACAAGTATGAGAAGAATGCGAAAGTATGAGTCTGATGAGTGAAAATCCCAGGCCTAACCTAGACCTAACATGCGTTATCCTCAAAAATATTGATCGAAACCTGGTTTAATCGACTGTTTCAGTGTGGTACCACATTACTATGCGATCCAATCCAGAAGATAACCCAGGAGCTGTTCAACGAGTATGTGAAAAACGCGAAAGTATGAGCCTGATGTGGGCAAATCCCAGACCTATCCCAGACCTAACTTGCGTTGTCCTCTAAGATATTGATGGAATCCAGGTTTGATTGACTGTTCCAGTGTTGTACTTCATTACTACGTGATGCAATCCAGAAAAAGGCCAGGATCTAGCCATCAAGTATGAGAAATATGCGAAAGAATGAGCCTGATGAGAGCAAATCCCAGACCTAACCTAGACCTAACATGAATTATTCTCTAAAATATTGATCAAAACCAGGTTTAATTGACTGTTTCAGTGTGGTACCACGTTACTACGTGATCCAAACCAGAAAAAACCCAGGATCCGTTCAACAAGTAAGAGAAGAATGCGAAAGTATGAGTCTGATGAGTGAAAATCCCAGGCCTAACCTAGACCTAACATGCGTTATCCTCAAAAATATTGATCGAAACCTGGTTTTATCGACTGTTTCAGTGTGGTACCACATTACCATGCGATCCAAACCAGAAAATAACCCAGGATCTGTTCAACGAGTATGTGAAGTGTGCGAAAGTATGAGCCTGATGAGGGAAAATCCCAGACCTATCCCAGACCTAACTTGCGTTATCCTCAAAAATATTGATCGAAACCAGGTTTAATCGACTGTTTCAGTGTGGTCCCACATTACTACGTGATCCAAACCAGAAACAACCCAGGATCCGTTCAACAAGTATGTGAAGAATGCGAAAGTATGAGTCTGATGAGTGAAAATCCCAGGCCTAACCTAGACCTAACATGCGTTATCCTCAAAAATATTGATCGAAACCTGGCTTAATCGACTGTTTCAGTGTGGTACCACATTACTATGCGATCCAAACCAGAAAATAACACAGGATCTGCCAAACGAGTACCTGAAGTGTGCGAAAGTATGAGCCTGATGAGAGCAAATCTCAGACCTAACCTAGACCTAACATGAATTATTCTCTAAAATATTGATCGAAACCAGGTTTAATTGACTGTTTCAGTGTGGTACCACATTACTAAGTGATCCAAACCAGAAAAAGCCCAGGATCAGTACAACAAGTATGTGAAAAACGCGAAAGTCTGAGCCTGATGAGGGCGAATCCCAGACCTATGCCAGACCTAACTTGCGTTATCCTCTAAAATATTGATCGAAACCAGGTTTAATTGACTGTTTCAGCGTGGTACCACATTACTACGTGATACAATCCAGAAACAGCCCAGAATCTAGCCATGAAGTATGAGAAATATGCGAAAGTATGAGCCTGATGATGGCAAATCCAAGACCTAACCCAAACCTAACATGAGTTATCCTCTAAAATATTTATCAAGACCAGGTTTAATTGAATGTTTCAGTGTGGTACCACATTACTACTTGAACCAAACCAGAAAAAACCCTGTATCTGTTCAACAAGTATGTGAAGTGTGCGAAAGTATGAGTCTGATGAGGGCAAATCCCAGACCTATCCCAGACCTAACATGCGTTATCCTCTAAAATATTTATCAAGACCAGGTTTAATTGATTGTTTCAGTGTGGTCCCACATTATTACGTGATCCAAACCAGAAAAAACCCAGGATCCGTTCCACAAGTATGTGAAGAATGCGAAAGTATGAGTCTGATGAGTGAAAATCCCTGACCTAACCTAGACCTAACATGCGTTATCCTCTAAAATGTTGATCCAAACCAGGTTTAATGGACTGTTTCAGTGTGGTACCACACTACTACGTGATCCAAACCAGAAAAAACCCAGGATGTGTTCAACAAGTATGTGAAAAACGCGAAGGTATGAGCCTGATGTGGGCAAATCCCAGACCTATCCCAGACCTAACTTGCGTTGTCCTCTAAGATATTGATGGAAACCAGGTTTAATTGACTGTTTCAGTGTTGTACTTCATTACTACGTGATGCAATCCAGAAAAAGCCCAGGATCTAGCCATCAAGTATGAGAAATATGCGAAAGAATGAGCCTGATGAGAGCAAATCCCAGACCTAACCTAGACCTAACATGAATTATTCTCTAATATATTGATCGAAACCAGGTTTAGTTGACCGTTTCAGTGTGGCCCCACATTACTGCGTGATCCAAACCAGAAAAAACCCAGGATCCGTTCAACAAGTGTGTGAAGAATGCGAAAGTATGAGTCTGATGAGTGAAAATCCCCGACCCAACCTAGACCTAACATTCGTTATCCTCAAAAATATTGATCGAAACCAGGTTTAATCGACTGTTTCAGTGTGGTACCACACTACTACGTGACCCAATCCAGAAAAAACCCAGGATCTGTTCAACAAGTATGTGAAAAACGCGAAAGTATGAGCCTGATGAGGGAAAATCCCAGACCTATCCCAGACCTAACTTGCGTTATCCTCAAAAATATTGATCGAAACCAGGTTTAATTGACTGTTTCAGTGTGGTACCGCACTACTACGTGACCCAATCCAGAAAAAACCCAGGATCCGTTCAACAAGTATGAGAAGAATGCGAAAGTATGAGTCTGATGAGTGAAAATCCCAGGCCTAACCTAGACCTAACATGCGTTATCCTCAAAAATATTGATCGAAACCTGGTTTAATCGACTGTTTCAGTGTGGTACCACATTACTATGCGATCCAAACCAGAACATAACCCAGGAGCTGTTCAACGAGTATGTGAAAAACGCGAAAGTATGAGCCTGATGTGGGCAAATCCCAGACCTATCCCAGACCTAACTTGCGTTGTCCTCTAAGATATTAATGGAATCCAGGTTTAATTGACTGTTTCAGTGTTGTACTTCATTACTACGTGATGCAATCCAGAAAAAGGCCAGGATCTAGCCATCAAGTATGAGAAATATGCGAAAGAATGAGCCTGATGAGAGCAAATCCCAGACCTAACCTAGACCTAACATGAATTATTCTCTAAAATATTGATCTAAACCAGGTTTAATTGACTGTTTCAGTGTGGTACCACATTACTACGTGATCCAAACCAGAAAAAACACAGGATCCGTTCAACAAGTATGAGAAGAATGCGAAAGTATGAGTCTGATGAGTGAAAATCCCAGGCCTAACCTAGACCTAACATGCGTTATCCTCAAAAATATTGATCGAAACCTGGTTTAATCGACTGTTTCAGTGTGGTACCACATTACTATGCGATCCAAACCAGAAAATAACCCAGGATCTGTTCAACGAGTATGTGAAGTGTGCGAAAGTATGAGTCTGATGAGGGCAAATCCCAGACCTATCCCAGACCTAACATGCGTTATCCTCTAAAATATTTATCAAGACCAGGTTTAATTGATTGTTTCAGTGTGGTCCCACATTACTACGTGATCCAAACCAGAAAAAACCCAGGATCCGTTCAACAAGTATGTGAAGAATGCGAAAGCATGAGTCTGATGAGTGAAAATCCCAGACCTAACCTAGACCTAACATGCGTTATCCTCTAAAATGTTGATCCAAACCAGGTTTAATGGAGTGTTTCAGTGTGGTACCACACTACTACGTGATCCAAACCAGAAAAAACCCAGGATCTGTTCAACAAGTATGTGAAAAACGCGAAAGTATGAGTCTGATGAGTGGAAATCCCAGACCTAACCTAGACCTAACATGCGTTATCCTCTAAAATGTTGATCCAAACCAGGTTTAATGGACTGTTTCTGTGTGGTACCACATTACTACGTGATACAATCCAGAAATAGCCCAGAATCTAGCCATGAAGTATGAGAAATATGCGAAAGTATGAGCCTGACGAGGGCAAATCCTAGACCTAACCCAGACCTAACATGCGTTATCCTCTAAAATATTTATCAAGACCAGGTTTAATTGATTGTTTCTGTGTGGTCCCACATTACTGCGTGATCCAAACCAGCAAAAACCCAGGATCCGTTCAACAAGTATGAGAAGAATGCGAAAGTATGAGTCCGATGAGTGAAAATCCCCGGCCTAACCTAGACCTAACATGCGTTATCCTCAAAAATATTGATCGAAACCAGGTTTAATCGACTGTTTCAGTGTGGTACCACACTACTACGTGACCCAATCCAGAAAAAACCCAGGATCTGTTCAACAAGTATGTGAAAAACGCGAAAGTATGAGCCTGATGAGGGAAAATCCCAGACCTATCCCAGACCTAACTTGCGTTATCCTCTAAAATATTGATCGAAACCAGGTTTAATTGACTGTTTCTGTGTGGTACCACATTACTACGTGATACAATCCAGAAATAGCCCAGGATCTAGCCATGAAGTATGAGAAATATGCGAAAGTATGAGCCTGACGAGGGCAAATCCTAGACCTAACCCAGACCTAACATGCGTTATCCTCTAAAATATTTATCAAGACCAGGTTTAATTGATTGTTTCTGTGTGGTCCCACATTACTACGTGATCCAAACCAGCAAAAACCCAGGATCCGTTCAACAAGTATGAGAAGAATGCGGATGTATGAGTCTGATGAGTGAAAATCCCAGGCCTAACCTAGACCTAACATGCGTTATCCTCAAAAATATTGATCGAAACCTGGTTTAATCGACTGTTTCAGTGTGGTACCACATTACTATGCTATCCAAACCAGAAAATAACCCAGGATCTGTTCAACGAGTATGTGAAAAACACGAAAGTATGAGCCTGATGTGGGCAAATCCCAGACCTATCCCAGACCTAACTTGCGTTGCCCTCTAAGATATTGATGGAAACCAGGTTTAATTGACTGTTTCAGTGTTGTACTTCATTACTACGTGATGCAATCCAGAAAAAGCCCAGGATCTAGCCATCACGTATGAGAAATATGCGAAAGAATGAGCCTGATGAGTGAAAATCCCAGACCTAACCTAGACCTAACATGAATTATTCTCTAAAATATTGATCAAAACTAGGTTTAATTGACTGTTTCAGTGTGGTACCACATTACTACGTGATTCAAACCAGAAAAAACCCAGGATCCGTTCAACAAGTATGAGAAGAATGCGAAAGTATGAGTCTGATGAGTGAAAATCCCAGGCCTAACCTAGACCTAACATGCGTTATCCTCAAAAATATTGATCGAAACCTGGTTTAATCGACTGTTTCAGTGTGGTACCACATTACTATGTGATCCAAACCAGAAAATAACCCAGGATCTGCTCAACGAGTATGTGAAGTGTGCGAAAGTATGAGTCTGATGAGGGCAAATCCCAGACCTATCCCAGACCTAACATGCGTTATCCTCTAAAATATTTATCAAGACCAGGTTTAATTGACTGTTTCAGTGTGGTACCACATTACTACGTGATCCAAAGCAGAAAAAGCCCAGGATCAGCTCAACAAGTATGTGAAAAACGCGAAAGTATGAGCCTGATGAGGGCAAATCCCAGACCTATGCCAGACCTAACTTGCGTTATCCTCTAATATATTGATCGAAACCAGGTTTAATTGACTGTTTCAGCGTGGTACCACATTACTACGTGATACAATCCAGAAACAGCCCAGAATCTAGCCATGAAGTATGAGAAATATGCGAAAGTATGTGCCTGATGAGGGCAAATCCAAGACCTAACCCAAACCTAACATGAGTTATCCTCTAAAATATTTATCAAGACCAGGATTAATTGAATGTTTCAGTGTGGTACCACATTACTACGTGAACCAAACCAGAAAAAACCCTGTATCTGTTCAACAAGTATGTGAAGTGTGCGAAAGTATGAGTCTGATGAGGGCAAATCCCAGACCTATCCCAGACCTAACATGCGTTATCCTCTAAAATATTTATCAAGACCAGGTTTAATTGATTGTTTCAGTGTGGTCCCACATTACTATGTGATCCAAACCAGAAAAAACCCAGGATCCGTTCAACAAGTATGTGAAGAATGCGAAAGTATGAGTCCGATGAGTGAAAATCCCCGGCCTAACCTAGACCTAACATGCGTTATCCTCAAAAATATTGATCGAAACCTGGTTTAATCGACTGTTTCAGTGTGGTACCACATTACTATGCGATCCAAACCAGAAAATCACACAGGATCTGTCAAACGAGTATGTGAAGTGTGCGAAAGTATGAGCCTGATGAGAGCAAATCCCAGACCTAACCTAGACCTAACATGAATTATTCTGTAAAATATTGATCGAAACCAGGTTTAATTGACTGTTTCAGTGTGGTACCACATTACTACGTGATCCAAACCAGAAAAAGCCCAGGATCAGTTCAACAAATATGTGAAAAACGCGAAAGTATGAGCCTGATGAGGGCGAATCCCAGACCTATGCCAGACCTAACATGCGTTATCCTCAAAAATATTGATGGAAACCAGGTTTAATTGACTGTTTCAGCGTGGTACCACATTACTACGTGATACAATCCAGAAATAGCCCAGGATCTGTTCAACAAGTATGTGAAAAATGCGAAAGTATGATCCTGATGAGGGCAAATCCCAGACCCATCCCAGACCTAACTTGGGTTGTCCTCTAAAATATTGATCGAATCCAGGTTTAATGGACTGTTTCAGTGTGGTACCACATTACTACGGGATGCAATCCAGAAAAAGACCAGGATCTAGCCATCAAGTATGAGAAATATTCGAAAGTATGACCCTGAAGAGGGCAAATCCCAGACCTATCCCAGACCTAACTTGTGTTGTCGTCTAAAATATTGATCGAAACCAGTATGAGCCTGATAAGGGCGAATCCCAGACCTATCTCAGACCTAACTTGCGTTATCCTCTAAAATATTGATCGAAACCAGGTTTAATGGACTGTTTCAGTGTGGTACCACATTACTACGTGATCCAAATCAGAAAAAACCCAGGATCTGTTCAACAAGTATGTGAAAAACGCGAAAGTATGAGCCTGATGAGGGCAAATCCTAGACCTAACCCAGGCCTAACATGCGATATCCTCTAAAATATTGATCGAAACCAGGTTTAACCGACTGTTTCAGTGTGGTACCACATTACTACGTGATCCAATCCAGAAATAGCCCAGGATCTAGCCATGAAGTATGAGAAATATGCGAAAGTATGACCCTGATGAGGGCAAATCCCAGACCTATCCCTGACCTAACTTGCGTTGTCCTCTAAAATATTGATCGAAGCGAGTATGAGCCTGATGAGGGCAAATCCCAGACCTATCCCAGACTTAACTTGCGTTATCCTCAATAATATTGATCGAAACCAGGTTTAATCGACAGTTTCAGTGTGGTACCACAATACTACGTGATCCAAACCAGAAGAAAATCCAGGATCTAGCCATGAAGTATGAGAGATATGCGAAAGTATGAGCCTGATGAGGGCAAATCCTAGACGTAACCCAGACCTAACATACGTTATCCTCTAAAATGTTTATCAAGACCAGGTTTAATTGAATGTTTCAGTGTGGTACCACAATACTACGTGATCCAAACCAGAAAAAAATCCAGGATCTGTTCAACGAGTATGTGAAGTGTGCGAAAGTATGAGTCTGATGAGGGCAAATCTCTGACCTATCCCAGACCTAGCTTGCGTTATCCTCTAAGATATTGATAGAAACCAGGTTTAATTGACTGTTTTATTTGTGGTACCAATTTACTACGTGATCCAAAGCAGAAAAAACCCTCGATCAGGTCAACATGCATGTTAAAACTGCGAAAGTATGACCCTGATGAGGGCAAATCCCAGGCCTAACATGCGTTATCTTCTAAAATATTGAACGAAACCAGGTCTAATGGACTGTTTCAGTGTAGTACCACACTGCTTCGTGATCCAAACCAGAAAAAACACAGGATCTAGCCATGAAGTATGAGAAATATGCGAAAGTATGACCCTGATGGGGGCAAATCCCAGACCTATACCAGACCTAACATGCGTTGTCCTCTAAAATATTGATCGAAACCAGTATGAGCGTGATGAGGGCGAATCCCAGACCTATCTCAGACCTAACTTGCGTTATCCTGTAAAATATTGATCGAAACCAGGTTTAATTGACTGTTTCAGTGTCGTACTTCATTACTACGTGATGCAATCCAGAAAAAGCCCTGGATCTAGCCATCAAGTATGAGAAATATGCGAAAGAATGAGCCTGATGAGAGCAAATCCCAGACCTATACCAGACATAACTTGCGTTACCCTCTAAAATATTGATCGAAACCAGGTTTAGTTGACTGTTTCAGTGTGGTACCACATTACTATGTGATCCAAACCAGAAAATAACCCAAGATCTGTTCAACGAGTATGTGAAGTGTGCGAAAGTATGAGTCTGATGAGGTCAAATCCCAGACCAATACCAGACTTAACTTGCGTTATCCTCGAAAATATTGATCGAAACAAGGTTTAATGGACTGTTGCAGTGTGGTACCACATTACTATGTGATCCAAACCTGAAAAAACCCAGGTTCAGTTCAACAAGTATGAGAAGAATGCGAAAGTATGTGTCTGATGAGTGAAAATCCCAGGGCAAACCTAGACCTAACATGCGTTATCCTCTAAAATACTGGTCGAAACCAGGTTTAATTGACTGTTTCAGTGTTGTACTTCATTACTACGTGATCCAATCCAGAAATAGCCCAGGTATCTAGCCATGAAGTATGAGAAATATGCGAAAGTATGAGCCTGACGAGGGCAAATCCTAGACCTAACCCAGACCTAACATACGTTATCCTCTAAAATATTTATCAAGACCAGGTTTAATTGATTGTTTCAGTGTGGTCCCACATTACTACGTGATCCAAACCAGAAAAAAACCCCAAAACCATTCAACAAGTATGTGAAGAATGCGAAAGTATGAGTCTGATGAGTGAAAATCCCAGGGCTAACCCAGACCTAACATGCGTTATCCTCTAAAATATTGATCCAAACCAGGTTTAACGGACTGTTTCAGTGTGGTACCACTCTACTACGTGATACAAACCAGAAAAAACCCAGGATCTGTTCAACAAGTATGTGAAAAACGCGAAAGTATGAGCCTGATGAGGGCGAATCCCAGACCTATGCCAGACCTATCTTGCGTTATCCTCTAAAATATTGATCGAAACCAGGTTTAATTGACTGTTTCAGCGTGGTACCACATTACTATCGTGATACAATCCAGAAACAGCCCAGGATCTAGCCATGAAGTATGAGAAATATGCGAAAGTATGAGCCTGATGAGGGCAAATCCTAGACCTAACCCAAACCTAACATGCGTTATCCTCTATAATATTAATCAAGACCAGGTTTAATGGAATGTTTCAGTGTGGTACCACTTTACTACGTGATCCAAAGCAGAAAAAACCCTCGATCAGGTCAACATGTATGATAAAACTGCGAAAGTATGACCCTGATGAGGGCAAATCCCAGGCCTAACCTAGACCTAACTTGCGTTATCCTCTAAAATATTGATCGAAATCAGGTTTAATCGACTGTTTCAGTGTGGTACCACATTACTACGTGATCCAAACCAGAAAAAACCCAGGATCCGTCCAAGAAGTATGTGAAGAATGCGAAAGTATGAGTCTGATGAGTGAAAATCCCAGACCTAACCTAGACCTAACATGCGTTATCCTCCAAAATATTGATCCATACCAGGTTTAATGGACTGTTTCAGTGTGGTACCACACTACTACGTGATCCAAACGGGAAAAAACCCAGGATCTGTTCAACAAGTATGTGAAAAACGCGAAAGTATGAGCCTGATGAGGGCAAATCCCAGACCTATCCCAGACCAAACTTGCGTTATCCTCTAAACTATTGATGCAAACCAGGTTGAATTGACTGTTTCAGTGTGGTACCACATTACTACGTGATACAAACCAGAAACAGCCCAGGATCTAGCCCTGAAGTATGAGAAATATGCGAAAGTATGAGCCTGCTGAGGGCAAATCCTAAACCTAACCCAAACCTAACATGCGTTATCCTCAAAAATATTGATCTAAACCTGGTTTAATCGACTGTTTCAGTGTAGTACCACATTACTATGTGATCCAAACCTGAAAATAACCTAGGATCTGTTCAACGAGTATGTGAAGTGTGCGAAAGTATGAGTATGATGAGGTCAAATCCCAGACCAATCCCAGACATAACTTGCGTTATCCTTTAAGATATTGATCGATACCAGGTTTAGTCGATTGTTTCAGTGTGGTACCACATTACTACGTGATCCAAACCAGAAAAAACCCAGGACCAGTTCAACAAGTATGAGAAGAATGCGAAAGTATGAGTCCGATGAGTGAAAATCCCAGGGCTAACCTAGACCTAACATGCGTTATCCTCTAAAATATTGATCCAAACCAGGTTTAATGGACTGTTTCAGTGTGGTACCACACTACTACGTGATACAAACCAGAAAAAACCAAGGATCTGTTCAACAAGTATGTGAAAAACGCGAAAGTATGAGCCTGATGAGGGCGAATCCCAGACCAATGCCAGACCTAACTTGCGTTATCCTCTAAAATATTGATGGAAACCAGGTTTAATTGACTGTTTCAGTGTGGTACCACACTACTACGTGATACAAACCAGAAAAAACCCAGGATCTGTTCAACAAGTATGTGAAGAATGCGAAAGTATGAGCCTGATGAGGGCGAATCCCAGACCTATGCCAGACCTAACTTGCGTTGTCCTCTAAGATATTGATGGAAACCAGGTTTAATTGAATGTTTCAGTGTCGTACTTCATTACTACGTGATGCAATCCAGAAAAAGCCCAGGATCTAGCCATCAAATATGAGAAATATGCGAAAGAATGAGCCTGATGAGAGCAAATCCCAGACCTAACCTAGACCTAACATGAATTATTCTCTAAAATATTTATCGAAACCAGGTTTAATTGATTGTCTCAGTGTGGACCCACATTACTACGTGATCCAAACCAGAAAAAACCCAGGATCTGTTCAACAAGTATGTGAAGAATGCGAAAGTATGAGTCTGATGAGTGAAAATCCCAGGCCTGACCTAGACCTAACATGCGTTATCCTCTAAAATATTGAGCGAAACCAGGTTTAATGGACTGTTTCAGCGTGGTACCACACTACTACGGGATCCAAACCAGAAAAAACCCAGGATCTGTTCAACAAGTATGTGAAAAACGCGAAAGTATGAATCTGATGAGGGCAAATCCCAAACCTATCCCAGACCTAACTTGCGATATCCTCTAAAATATTGATCGAAACCAGGTTTAATTGACTGTTTTATTGTGGTACCACTCTACTACGTGATCCAAATCAGAAAAAACCCAGGATCCGTTCAACAAGTATGTGAAGAATGCGATAGTATGAGTCTGATGAGTGAAAATCCCAGGCCTAACCTAGACCTAACATGCGTTATCCTCAAAAATATTGATCGAAACCTGGTTTAATCGACTGTTTCAGTGTGGTACCACATTACTATGTGATCCAAACCAGAAAATAACCCAAGATCTGTTCAACGAGTATGTGAAGTGTGCGAAAGTATGAGTCTGATGAGGTCAAATCCCAGACCAATACCAGACTTAACTTGCGTTATCCTCTAAAATATTGATCGAAACAAGGTTTAATGGACTGTTTCAGTGTGGTACCACATTACTACGTGATCCAGACCTGAAAAAACCCAGGTTTAGTTCAACAAGTAAGAGAAGAATGCGAAAGTATGAGTCTGATGAGTGAAAATCCCAGACCTTACCTAGACCTAACATGCGTTATCCTCTAAAATATTGATCCAAACCAGGTTTAATGGACTGTTTCAGTGTGGTACCACACTACTACGTGATCCAAACCAGAAAAAACCCAGGTTCTGTTCAACGAGTATGTGAAAACCGCGAAAGTATGAGCCTGAGGAGGGCAAATCCCAGAGCTATCCCAGACCTAACTTGCGTTGTCCTCTAAGATATTGATGGAAACCAGGTTTAATTCACTGTTTCAGTGTGGTCCCACATTACTACGTGATCCAATCCAGAAAAAGCCCAGGATCTAGCCATCAAGTATGAGTAATATGCGAAAGAATGAGCCTGATGAGAGTATATCCCAGACCTAACCTAGACCTAACATGAATTATTCTCTATAATATTGATCGAAACCAGGTGTAATTGACTGTTTCAGTGTGGTCCCACATTACTACGTGATCCAAACCAGAAAAAACCCAGGATCCGTTCAACAAGTATGTGAAGAATGCGAAAGTATGAGTCTGATGAGTGAAAATCCCAGACCTTACCTAGACCTAACATGCGTTATCCTCTAAAATATTGATCCAAACCAGGTTTAATGGACTGTTTCAGTGTGGTACCACACTACTACGTGATCCAAACCAGAAAAAACCCAGGATCTGTTCAACGAGTATGTGAAAACCGCGAAAGTATGAGCCTGAGGAGGGCAAATCCCAGACCTATCCCAGACCTAACTTGCGTTGTCCTCTAAAATATTGATCGAAACCAGGTTTAATTCAATGTTTTATTGTGGTACCACTTTACTACGTGATCCAAAGCAGAAAAAACCCTCGATCAGGTCAACATGCATGTTAAAACTGGGAATGTATGAGCCTGATGAGGGCAAATCCCAGACCTATCCCAGACCTAACATGCGTTATCCTCAAAAATATTGATCGAAACCAGGTTTAATCGACTGTTTCAGTGTGGTACCACATTACTACGTGATCCAAACCAGAAAAAAACCCAGGATCTTGTCAACGAGTATGTGAATTTTGCGAAAGTATGAGTCTGATGAGGGCTAATCCCAGACCTATCCCAGACCTAGCTTGCATTATCCTCTAAAATATTGATCGAAACCAGGTTTAATTCACTGTTTTAGTGTGGTACCACATTACTACGTGATCCAAACCAGAAAAAACCCAGGATCTGTTTAACAAGTATGTGAAAAATGCGTATTTGTGAGCCTGATGAGAGCAAATCTTAGACCTAACCCAGACCTAAGATGCGTTATCCTCTAAAATATTTATCCAGAACAGGTTTCATTGAATGTTTCAGCGAGGTACCACATTACTACGTGATACAATCCAGGAACAGCCCAGGATCTAGCCATGAAGTATGAGAAATATGCGAAAGTATGAGCCAGATGAGGGCAAATCCTAGACCTAACCCAAACCTAACATGCGTTATCCTCTAAAATATTTATCAAGACCAGGTTTAATTGAATGTTTCAGTGTGGTACCACATTACTATGTGATTCAAACCAGAAAATAACCCAGGATCTGTTCAACAAGCATGTGAAGAATGCGAAAGTATGAGTCTGATGAGTGAAAATCCCAGGCCTAACTAGACCTAACATGCGTTACCCTCAAAAATATTGATCGAAACCTGGTTTAATCGACTGTTTCAGTGTGGTACCACATTACTATGTGATCCAAACCAGAAACAGCCCGGGATCTAGCCATGAAGTATGAGAAATATGCGAAAGTATGAGCCTGATGATGGCAAATCCTAGACCTAACCCAAACCTAACATGCGTTATCCTCTAAAATATTTATCAAGACCAGGATTAATTGAATGTTTCAGTGTGGTACCACATTACTACGTGATCCAATCCAGAAATAGCCCAGGATCTAGCCATGAAGTATGAGAAATATGCGAAAGTATGAGCCTGACGAGAGCAAATCCTAGACCTAACCCAGACCTAAGATGCGTTATCCTCTAAAATATAGATCGAAACCAGATTTAATTGACTGCTTCAGTGTGGTACCACATTACTACGTGATGCAAACCAGAAAAAACCCAGGCTCCGTTCAACAAGTATGTGAAGAATGCGAAAGTATGAGTCTGATGAGAGCAAATCCTAGACCTAACCCAGACCTAACATGCGTTATCCTCTAAAATATTTATCAAGACCAGGTTTAATTGAATGTTTCAGTGTGGTACCACATTACTACGTGATGTAATCCAGAACAAGCCCAGGATCTAGCCATGAAGTTTGAGAAATATGCGAAAGAATGAGCCTGATGAGGGCAAATCCTAGAGCTAACTCAGACCTAACATGCGTTATCCTCTAAAATATTGATCGCAACCAGGTTTAATGGACTGTTTCAGTGTGGTACCACACTACTACGTGATCCAAACCAGAAAAAACCCAGGATCTGTTCAACAAGTATGTGAAAAACGCGAAAGTATGAGTCTGATGAGGTCAAATTCCAGACCTATCCCAGACTTAACTTGCGTTATCCTCTAAAATATTGATCGAAACCGGGTCTAATCGACTGTTTCAGCGTGGTACCACATTACTACGTGATCCAAACCAGAAAAAGTCCAGCATCTAGCCATCAAGTATGAGAAATATGCGAAAGAATGAGCCTGATGAGAGCAAATCCCAGACCTAACCTAGACCTAACATGTATTATTCTCAAAAATATTGATCGAAACCTGGTTTAATTGACTGTTTCAGTGTGGTCCCACATTACTACGTGATCCAAACCAGAAAAAACCCAGGATCCGTACAACAAGTATGCGAAGAATGCGAAAGTATGAGCCTGATGAGTGAAAATCCCAGGCCTAACCTAGACCTAACATGCGTTATCCACAAAAATATTGATCGAAACCTGGTATAATCGACTGTTTCAGTGTGGTACCACATTACTATGTGATCCAAACCAGAGAATAACCCAGGATCTGTTCAACGAGTATGTGAAGTGTGCGAAAGTATGAGCCTGATGAGTGAAAATCCCAGACCTAACCTAGACCTAACATGCGTTATCCTCAAAAATATTGATCGAAACCAGGTTTAATCGACTGTTTCAGTGTGGTACCACATTACTACGTGATCTAATCCAGAAATAGCCCAGGATCTAGCCATGAAGTATGAGAAATATGCGGAAGTATGAGCCTGACGAGGGCAAATCCTAGACCTAACCCAGACCTAACATGCGTTATCCTCTAAAATATTTATCAAGACCAGGTTTAATTGATTGTTTCAGTGTAGTTCCACATTACTACGTGATCCAAACCAGAAAAAACCCAGGATCTGATCAACGAGAATGTGAAGTGTGCGAAAGTATGAGTCTGATGAGGGCAAATCCCCGACCTATCCCAGACCTAACATGCGTTATCCTCTAAAATATTTATCAAGACCAGGTTTAATTGATTGTTTCAGTGTGGTCCCACATTACTACGTGATCCAAACCAGAAAAAACCCATGATCCGTTCAACAAGTATGTGAAGAATGCGAAAGTATGAGTCTGATGAGTGAAAATCCCAGACCTAACCAAGACCTAACATGCGTTATCCTCAAAAATATTGATCGAAACCTGCTTTAATCGACTGTTTCAGTGTGGTACCACATTACTATGTGATCCAAACCAGAAAATAACCCAGGATCTGTTCAACGAGTATGTGAAGTGTGCGAAAGTATGAGTCTGATGAGGGCAAATCCCAGACCTATCCCAGACCTAACATGCGTTATCCTCTAAAATATTTATCAAGACCAGGTTTAATTGATTGTTTCAGTGTGGTCCCACACTACTACGTGATCCAAACCAGAAAAAACCCAGGATCTGTTCAACAAGTATGTGAAAAACGCGGAACGTTTGAGCCTGATGAGGGCAAATCCCAGACCTATCCCAGACCTAACTTGCATTGTCCTCTAAGATATTGATGGAAACCAGGTTTAATTGACTGTTTCAGTGTTGTACTTCATTACTACGTGATGCAATCCAGAAAAAGCCCAGCATCTAGCCATCAAGTATGAGAAATATGCGAAATAATGAGCCTGATGAGAGCAAGTCCCAGACCTAACCTAGACCTTACATGAATTATTCTCTAAAATATTGATCAAAACCAGGTTTAATTGACTGTTTCAGTGTGGTACCACACTACTACGTGATCCAAACCAGAAAAAACCCCGGATCTGTTTAAAAAGTATGTGAAAAACGCGAAAGTATGAGTCTGATGAGATCAAATCCCAGACCTATCCCAGACTTAACTTGCGTTATCCTCTAAAATATTGATCGAAACCAGGTTTAATCGACTGTTTCAGCGTGGTACCACATTACTATGTGATACAATCCAGAAACAGCCCAGGATCTAGCCATGAAGTATGAGAAATATGCGAAACTATGAGTCTGATGAGTGAAAATCCCCGGCCTAACCTAGACCTAACATGCGTTATCCTCAAAAATATTGATCCAAACCAGGTTTAATGGACTGTTTCAGTGTGGTACCACCTTACTACGTGATCCAAAGCAGAAAAACACTCGATCAGGTCAACATGTATGTTAAAACTGCGAAAGTATGACCCTGATGAGAGCAAATCCCAGGCCTAACCTAGACCTGACATGCGTTGTCCTCTAAAATATTGATGGAAACCAGGTTTAATTGACTGTTTCAGTGTTGTACTTCATTACTACGTGATGCAATCCAGAGAAAGCCCAGGATCTAGCCGTCAAATATGAGAAATATGCGAAAGAATGAGCCTGATGAGGGCAAATCCCAGACCTAACCTAGACCTAACATGCGTTATCCTCTAAAATATTGAGCGAAACCAGGTTTAATGGACTGTTTCAGTGTGGTACCACACTACTTCGTGATCCATACCAGAAAAAACCCAGGATCTGTTCAACAAGTATGCGAAAAACGCTAAACTGTGAGCCTGATGAGGGCAAATCTTAGACCTAACCCAGACCTAAGATGCGTTATCCTCTAAAATATTTATCCAGACCAGGTTTCATTGAATGTTTCAGTGTGGTACCACTTTACTACGTGATCCAATCCAGAAATAGCCCAGGATCTAGCCATGAAGGATGAGAAATATGCGAAAGTATGAGCCTGATGAGGGCAAATCCAAGACCTATCCCAGACCTAACTTGCGTTGTCCACTAAGATATTGATGGAGACCAGGTTCAATTGACTGTTTCAGTGTTGTACTTCATTACTACGTGATACAATCCAGAAACAGCCCAGGATCTAGCCATGAAGTATGAGAAATATGCGAAAGTATGAGCCTGATGAGTGCAAATCCTAGACCTAACCCAGACCTAAGATGCGTTATCCTCTAAAATATTTATCCAGACCAGGTTTCATTGAATGTTTCAGTGTGGTACCACAGTACTACGTGATCGAAACCGGAAAAAACCCAGGAACCGTTCAACAAGTATGCGAAAAACGCTAAACTGTGAGCGTGATGAGGGCAAATCTCAGACCTAACCCAGACCTAAGATGCGTTATCCTCTAAAATATTTATCCAGACCAGGTTTCATTGAATGTTTCAGTGTGGTACCACTTTACTACGTGATCCAATCCAGAAATAGCCCAGGATCTAGCCATGAAGTATGAGAAATATGCGAAAGTAAGAGCCTGATGAGGGCAAATCCTAGACCTATCCCAGACCTAACATGCGTTATCCTCAAAAATATTGCTCCAAACCAGGTTTAATGAACTGTTTCAGTGTGGTACCACCTTACTACGTGATCCAAAGCAGAAAAAACCCTCGATCAGGTCAACATGTATGTTAAAACTGCGAAAGTATGACCCTGATGAGAGCAAATCTCAGGCCTTACCTAGATCTACCTTGCGTTGTCCTCTAAAATATTGATGGAAACCAGGTTTCATTGACTGTTTCAGTGTGGTACTACATTATTACGTGATGCAATCCAGAAAAAGCCCAGGATCTAGCCATCGAGTATGAGAAATATGCGAAAGAATGAGCCTGATGAGAGCAAATCCCAGACCTAACCTAGACCTAACATGCGTTATCCTCTAAAATATTGAGCGAAACCAGGTTTAATGGACTGTTTCAGTGTGGTACCACACTACTTCGTGATCCAAACCAGAAAAAACCCAGGATCTGTTCAACAAGTATGCGAAAAACGCTAAACTGTGAGCGTGATGAGGGCAAATCTTAGACCTAACCCAGACCTAAGATGCGTTATCCTCTAAAATATTTATCCAGACCAGGTTTCATTGAATGTTTCAGTGTGGTACCACTTCACTACGTGATCCAATCCAGAAATAGCCCAGGATCTAGCCATGAAGTATGAGAAATATGCGAAAGTAAGAGCCTGATGAGGGCAAATCCTAGACCTATCCCAGACCTAACTTCCGTTATCCTCTAAAATAATGATCGAAAGCAGGTTTAATTGACTGTTTCAGCGTGGTACCACATTACTACGTGATACAATCCAGAAATAGCCCAGGAGCTAGCCATGAAGTATGAGAAATATGCGAAAGTATGAGCCTGATGAGGGCAAATCCTAGACCTAACCCAGACCTAACATCCGTTATTCTCTAAAATATTTATCAAGACCAGGTTTAATTGAATGTTTCAGTGTGGTACCACATTACTACGTCATCCAAACCAGAAAAAACCCAGGATCCGTTCAGCAAGTATGCGAAGAATGCGAAAGTATGAGTCTGATCAGTGAAAATCTCAGGCCTTACCTAGACCTAACTTGCGTTGTCTTCTAAAATATTCATGGAAACCTGGTTTCATTGACTGTTTCAGTGTGGTACTACATTACTACGTGATGCTATCTAGAAAAAGCCCAGGATCTAGCCATCAAGTGTGAGAAATATGCGAAAGAGTGAGCCTGATGACAGCAAATCCCAGACCTAACCTAGACCTAACATGCGTTATCCTCTAAAATATTGAGCGAAACCAGGTTTAATGGACTGTTCCAGTGTGGTACCACTTTACTACGTGATCCAATCCCGAAATAGCCCAGGATCTGTTCAACAAGTATGTGAAAAACGCGAAACTGTGAGCCTGATGAGGGCAAATCTTAGACCTAACCTTGACCTAACATGCGTTATCCTCTAAGATATTTATCCAGACCAGGTTTCATTGAATGTTTCAGTGTGGTACCACTTTACTACGTGATCCAATCCAGAAATAGCCCAGGAGCTAACCATGAAGTATGAGAAATATGCGAAAGTAAGAGCCTGATGAGGGCAAATCCTAGACCTATCCCAGAACTAACTTCCGTTATCCTCTAAAATATTGATCGAAACCAGGTTTAATTGACTGTTTCAGCGTGGTACCACATTACTACGTGATACAATCCAGAAACAGCCCAGGATCTAGCCATGAAGTATGAGAAATATGCGAAAGTAAGAGCCAGATGAGGGCAAATCCTAGACCTAACCCAGACCTAACTTCCGTTATCCTCTAAAATATTGATCGAAAACAGGTTTAATTGACTGTTTCAGTGTTGCACTTCATTACTAAGTGATGCAATCCAGAAACAGCCCAGGATCTACCCATCAAGTATGAGAAATATGCGAAAGAATGAGCCTGATGAGGGCAAATCCTAGACCTAACCCAGACCTAACATGAATTATTCTCTAAAATATTGATCGAAACCAGGTTTAATTGACTGTTTCAGTGTTGTACTTTATTACTACGTGATGCAATCCAGAAAAAGCCCAGGATCTAGCCATCAAGTATGAGAAATATGCGAAAGAATGAGCCTGATGAGAGCAAATCCCAGACCTAACCTAGACGTAACATGAATTATTATGCAATCCAGAAAAAGCCCAGGATCTAGCCATCAAGTATGAGAAATATGCGAAAGAATGAGCCTGATGAGAGCAAATCCCTGACCTAACCTAGACCTAACACGAATTATTCTCTAAAATATTGATCAAAAGTAGGTTTAATTGACTGTTTCAGTGTGGTACCACATTACTACGTGATCCAATCCAGAAATAGCCCAGGATCTATCCATGAAGTATGAGAAATATGCGAAAATATGAGCCTGATGAGGGCAAATCCTAGACCTAATCCAGACCTAACATGCGTTATTCTCTAAAATATTGATGGAAACCAGGTTTAATTGACTGTTTCAGTGTTGTACTTCATTACTACGTCATGCAATCTAGAAAAAGCCCAGGATCTTGCCATCAAGTATGAGAAATATGCGAAAGAATGAGCCTGATGAGAGCAAATCCCAGACCTAACCTAGACCTAACATGAATTATTCTCTAAAATATTGATCGAAACCAGGTTTAATTGACTGTTTCAGTGTTGTACTTCATTACTACGTGATGCAATCCAGAAAAAGTCCAGGATCTAGCCATCAAGTATGAGAAATATGCGAAAGAATGAACCTGATGAGAGCAAATCCTTGACCTAACCTAGACCTAACATGAATTATTCTCTAAAATATTGATCGAAACCTGGTTTAATCGACTGTTTCAGTGTGGTACCACATTACTATGTGATCCAAACCAGAAAATAACCCAGGATCTGTTCAAGGAGTATGTGAAGAATGCGAAAGTATGAGTCTGATGAGTGAAAATCCCCGACCTAACCTAGACCTAACATGCGTTATCCTCTAAAATATTGATCCAAACCAGGTTTAATGGACTGTTTCAGTGTGGTACCATACTACTACGTGATCCAAACCAGAAAAAACCCAGGATCTGTTCAACATGTATGTGAAAAACGCGAAAGTATGAGCCTGATGAGGGCAAATCCCAGACCTATCCCAGACCTAACTTGCGTTGTCCTCTAAGATATTGATGGAAACCAGGTTTAATTGACTGTTTCTGTGTTGTACTTCATTACTACGTGATGCAATCCAGAAAATGCCCAGCATCTAGCCATCAAGTATGAGAAATATGCGAAAGAATGAGCCTGATGAGAGCAAATCCCAGACCTAACCTAGACCTAACATGTATTATTCTCAAAAATATTCATCGAAACCAGGTTTAATTGACTGTTTCAGTGTGGTCCCACATTACTACGTGATCCAAACCAGAAAAAACCCAGGATCTAGCCATGAAGTATGAGAAATATGCGAAAGTATGACCCTGATGGGGGCAAATCCCAGACCTATCCCAGACCTAACATGCGTTGTCCTCTAAAATATTGATCGAAACCAGTATGAGCGTGATGAGGGCGAATCCCAGACCTATCTCAGACGTAACTTGCGTTGTCCTCTCAGATATTGATGGAAACCAGGTTAAATTGACTGTTTCAGTGTTGTACTTCATTACTACGTGATGCAATCCAGAAAAAGCCCAGGATATAGCCATGAAGTGTGAGAAATATGCGAAAGTATGAGCGTGATGAGGGCAAATCCTAGACCTAACCCAAACCTAACATGCGTTATCCTCTAAAATATTTATCAAGACCAGGTTTAATTGAATGTTTCAGTGTGGTACCACATTACTACGTGAACCAAACCAGAAAAAACACAGGAGCCGTTCAACAAGTATGAGAAATATGCGAAAGTATGAGCCTGATGAGGGCAAATCCTAGACCTAACCCAGAACTAACAAGCGTTGTCCTCTAAAATATTTATCAAGACCAGGTTTAATTGATTGTTTCAGTGTGGTCCCACATTACTACGTGATGCAAACCAGAAAAAACCCAGGATCCGTTCAACAAGTATGTGAAGAATGCGAAGGTATGAGTCTGATGAGTGAAAATCCCAGGCCTAACCTAGACCTAACACGCGTTATCCTCAAAAATATTGATCGAAACCTGGTTTAATCGACTGTTTCAGTGTGGTACCACATGACTATGTGATCCAAACCAGAAAATAACCCAGGATCTGTTCTACGAGTATGTGGAGTGTGCGAAAGTATGGGTCTGATGAGGGCAAATCCCAGACCTATCCTAGACCTAACATGCGTTATCCTCTAAAATATTTATCAAGACCAGGTTTAATTGATTGTTTCAGTGTGGTCCCACATTACTACGTGATCCAAACCAGAAAAAACCCAGGATCCGTTCAACAAGTATGTGAAGAATGCGAAGGTATGAGTCTGATGAGTGAAAATCCCAGGCCTAACCCAGACCTAACACGCGTTATCCTCAAAAATATTGATCGAAACCAGGTTTAATTGACTGTTTCAGTGTGGTACCACATTACTACGTGATACAATCCAGAAATAGCCCAGGATCTAGCCATGAAGTATGAGAAATATGCGAAAGTATGAGCCTGATGAGGGCACCCTAGACGTAACCCAGACCTAACATACGTTATCCTCTAAAAAACTTATCAAGACAAGGTTTAATGGAATGTTTCAGTGTGGTACCACATTACTACGTGAACCAAACCGGAAAAAACCCAGGATCCGTTCAAAAAGTATGTGAAGTATGCGAAAGTATGAGTCTGATGAGTGCAAATCCCAGGCCTAACCGAGACCTAACATGCGTTATCCTCTAAAACATTGATCGAAACCAGGTTTAATGGACTGTTTCAGTGTGGTACCACATTACTACGTGATCCAAACCAGAAAGAACCCAGGATCAGTTCAACAAGTATGTGAAAAACGCGAAAGTATGAGCCTGATGAGGGCAAATCCCAGACCTATCCCAGACCTAACATGCGTTATCCTCTAAAATATTGATCGAAACCAGGTTTAATGGACTGTTTCAGTGTGGTACCACATTACTACGTGATCCAAACAAGAAAAAACCCAGGATCAGTTCAACAAGTATGTGAAAAACGCGAAAGTATGAGCCTGATGAGGGCGAATCCCAGACCTATCTCAGACCTAACTTGCGTTATCCTCTAAAATATTGATCGAAACCAGGTTTAATTGACTGTTTCAGCGTGGTACCACATTACTACGTGATACAATCCAGAAATAGCCCAGGATCTAGCCATCAAGTTTGAGAAATATGCGAAAGTATGACCCTGAAGAGGGCAAATCCCAGACCTATCCCAGACCTAACTTGTGTTGTCCTCTAAAATATTGATCGAAACCAGTATGAGCCTGATAAGGGCCAATCCCAGACCTATCTCAGACCTAACTTGCGTTATCCTCTAAAATATTGATCGAAACCAGGTTTAATTGACTGTTTCAGCGTGGTACCACATTACTACGTGATACAATCCAGAAATAGCCCAGGATCTGTTCAACAAGTATGTGAAAATTGCGAAAGTATGATCCTGATGAGGGCAAATCCCAGACCTATCCCAGACCTAACTTGGGTTGTCCTCTAAAATATTGATCGAAACCAGGTTTAATTGACTGTTTCAGTGTGGTACCTCATTACTACGTGATGCAATCCAGAAAAAGACCAGGATCTAGCCATCAAGTATGAGAAATATGCGAAAGAATGAGCCTGATGGGAGCAAATCCCAGACCTAACCTAGACCAAACATGGATTATTCTCTAAAATATTGATCGAAACCAGGTTTAATTGACTGTTTCAGAGTGGTACCACATTACTACGTGATCCAATGCAGAAAAAACCCTCGATCAGGTCAACATGCATGTTAAAACTGCGAAAGTATGACCCTGATGAGGGCAAATCCCAGGCCAAACCTATACCTAACATGCGTTATCTTCTAAAATATTGAGCGAAACCAGGTTTAATGGACTGTTTCAGTGTGGTACCACATTACTACGTGAACCAAACCAGAAAAAACCCAGGATCAGTTCAAGAAGTATGTGAAAAACGCGAAGGTATGAGCCTGATAAAGGCGAATCCCAGACCTATCCCAGACCTAACTTGCGTTATCCTCTAAAATATTGATCGAAACCAGGTTTAATTGACTGTTTCAGCATGGTACCACGTTACTACGTGATACAATCCTGAAACAGCGCAGGATCTAGCCATGAAGTATGAGAAATATGCGAAAGTATGAGCCTGACGAGGGCAAATCCTAGACCTAACCCAAACTTAACATGCGTTATCCTCTAAAATATTGATCCAAACCAGGTTTAATGGACAGCATCAGTGTGATACCACTTTACTACGTGATCCAAAGCAGAAAAAACCCTCGATCAGGTCAACATGTATGTTAAAACTGCGAAAGTATGACCCTGATGAGGGCAAATCCCAGGCCTAACCTAGACCTAGCATGCGTTGTCCTCTAAAATATTGATGGAAACTTGGTTTAATTGACTGTTTCAGTGTTGTACTTCATTACTACGTGATGCAATCCAGAAAAAGCCCATGATCTAGCCATCAAGTATGAGAAATATGCGAAAGAATGAGCCTGATGAGAGCAAATCCCAGACCTAACCTAGACCTAACATGGATTATTCTCTAAGATATTGATCGAAACCAGGTTTAATTGACTGTTTCAGTGTGGTACCACATTACTACGTGATCCAAACCAGTAAAACCCCAGGATCCGTTCAACAAGTATGTGAAGAATGCGAAAGTATGAGTCTGATGAGTGAAAATCCTCGGCCTAACCTAGACCTAACATGCGTCATCCTCAAAAATATTGATCGCAACCAGGTTTAATGGACAGTTTCAGTGTGGTACCACACTACTACGTGATCCAAACCAGAAAAAAACCCAGGATCTGTTCAACTAGTATGTGAAAAACGCGAAAGTATGAGCCTGATGAGGGCAAATCCCAGACCGATCCCAGACCTAACTTGCGTTATCCTCTAAAATATTGATCGAAACCAGGTTTAATTGACTGTTTCAGCGTGGTACCACGTTACTACGTGATACAATCCTGAAACAGCGCAGGATCTAGCCATGAAGTATGAGAAATATGCGAAAGTATGAGCCTGACGAGGGCAAATCCTAGACCTAACCCAAACTTAACATGCGTTATCCTCTAAAATATTGATCCAAACCAGGTTTAATGGACAGCATCAGTGTGATACCACTTTACTACGTGATCCAAAGCAGAAAAAACCCTCGATCAGGTCAACATGTATGTTAAAACTGCGAAAGTATGACCCTGATGAGGGCAAATCCCAGGCCTAACCTAGACCTAGCATGCGTTGTCCTCTAAAATATTGATGGAAACTTGGTTTAATTGACTGTTTCAGTGTTGTACTTCATTACTACGTGATGCAATCCAGAAAAAGCCCATGATCTAGCCATCAAGTATGAGAAATATGCGAAAGAATGAGCCTGATGAGAGCAAATCCCAGACCTAACCTAGACCTAACATGGATTATTCTCTAAGATATTGATCGAAACCAGGTTTAATTGACTGTTTCAGTGTGGTACCACATTACTACGTGATCCAAACCAGTAAAACCCCAGGATCCGTTCAACAAGTATGTGAAGAATGCGAAAGTATGAGTCTGATGAGTGAAAATCCTCGGCCTAACCTAGACCTAACATGCGTTATCCTCAAAAATATTGATCGCAACCAGGTTTAATGGACAGTTTCAGTGTGGTACCACACTACTACGTGATCCAAACCAGAAAAAAACCCAGGATCTGTTCAACTAGTATGTGAAAAACGCGAAAGTATGAGCCTGATGAGGGCAAATCCCAGACCGGTCCCAGACCTAACTTGCGTTATCCTCTAAAATATTGATCGAAACCAGGTTTAATTGACTGTTTCAGCGTGGTACCACGTTACTACGTGATACAATCCTGAAACAGCCCAGGATCTAGCCATGAAGTATGAGAAATATGCCAAAGTATGAGCCTGACGAGGGCAAATCCTAGACCTAACCCAAACCTAACATGCGTTATCCTCTAAAATATTGATCCAAACAAGGTTTAATGGACAGCTTCAGTGTGGTACTTCTTTACTACGTGATCCATAGCAGAAAAAGCCCTCGATCAGGTCAACATGTATGTTAAAACTGCGAAAGTATGACCCTGATGAGGGCAAATCCCAGACCGATCCCGGACCTAACATGCGTTCTCCTCCAAAATATTGATGGAAACTTGGTTTAATTGACTGTTTCAGTGTTGTACTTCATTACTACGTGATGCAATCCAGAAAAAGCCCAGGATCTAGCCATCAAGCATGAGAAATATGCGAAAGAATGAGCCTGATGAGAGCAAATCCCAGACCTAACCTAGACCTAACATGGATTATTCTCTAAAATATTGATCGAAACCAGGTTTAATTGACTGTTTCAGTGTGGTACCACATTACTACGTGATCCAAACCAGTAAAACCCCAGGATCCGTTCAACAAGTATGTGAAGAATGCGAAAGTATGAGTCTGATGAGTGAAAATCCTCGGCCTAACCTAGACCTAACATGCGTTATCCTCAAAAATATTGATCGAAACCAGGTTTAATGGACAGTTTCAGTGTGGTACCACACTACTACGTGATCCAAACCAGAAAAAAACCCAGGATCTGTTCAACCAGTATGTGAAAAACGCGAAAGTATGGGCCTGATGAGGGCAAATCCCAGACCGATCCCAGACCTAACTTGCGTTATCCTCTAAAATATTGATCGAAACCAGGTTTAATTGACTGTTTCAGTGTGGCACCACATTACTACGTGATCCAAACCAGTAAAACCCCAGGATCCATTCAACAAGTATGTGAAGAATGCGAAAGTATGAGTCTGATGAGTGAAAATCCTCGGCCTAACCTAGACCTAACATGCGTTATCCTCAAAAATATTGATCGAAAACAGGTTTAATGGACAGTTTCAGTGTGGTACCACACTACTACGTGATCCAAACCAGAAAAAAACCCAGGATCTGTTCAACAAGTATGTGAAATACGCGAAAGTATGAGCCTGATGAGGGCAAATCCCAGACCTATCCCAGACCTAACTTTTTTTTTTTTTTTTTTTTTTTTTTTTGTCGTGGGGAAAATCTTCGAAAATCTTCTCCTTGGGGAGAGGTGGGAGGGGTGTGTGGGATTCCCCGCGCCCGTACAACGACAGGCGCGGGACCTACCCACTAAAAACCCCACGGTGACCCTTCGGCACGCTTTGGGAGGATACCGGGAATCGCTCGGAGCATTCTTCCGGTATCCTCCCCGTGCCCGCGCTTTCGCGCCCATCCCCATGGGGGGACAATCGGTCCCCCCAGTAGACACACTGCCTCATAGCGGCGGGACGGGGCCACTCCATCCCGCCGCTATCCGTCCCGGGGCCGCGTTTAGTGGCGGCTGCGAGCCCCAACTCGCAACCGCCCGCGACCCCATTTCCACCCCTCGGCGGCCGGGCGTTCATGGCCGCACCAGACCGCCGAGGGTGCCTCCCCTTGCGTCGGACCGGTAGGGGGAGGCACTCCTACCCCCAACCGGTCCGACCCGGCGCCGCCTGGCGGGAGGAGGGTCCCCTCAGGACCCCCCTCCCAGCCTAGGTCATCCGCCACGCCGAGGCGGTCGCCCCCGACGCCTCGCGACCGGGCGACGACCTCGGGCCACCGCACGAGCGCGAGCTTCAGTGCGCCGCTGAAGCTCGCGCTCCCTCCCCGCGGCCTCCTTCTGCAACATTACTGTCTCGCAGAAGGAGGCCACGGCCCTCCACTTCTCCTCGCTGCCGAGCATGGCGCGCACCACGCCCGGCAGCGAGACATCCCGCCCGACGACGCCGACCAGGACACGGCGCTCCCCCTCCCACGCGGGGCATACCTCCAGGGTATGATCCGCCGTGTCCTGCTCAGCGTCGCAGTGGCAGCAACGCGCCGTCGGCTCCTTCCCTATCCGGCACAGGTATCTTCCGAAGCTGCCATGCCCGGAAAATACCTGTGCCAGCCGGTAGGTGAGGCTGCCATGGCCTCTGTCCAGCCACTCCTTCAGGAGTGGCCGAACAGCCCCGACAGTCCGGTGCCCCGCGGTTGGCAGAGCCAGCCGCTCCTGCCACGCGAGCAACACGGACTGCCGGGCCTGGCGCTTCAAATCGCCCCAAGCAGGTTCCTGCCCGCCCGGGACCGCCCCCACCCCCGCGCGACGGTCGACGCGGTGCCGGTACATCACCGCGTGCGACCGCGCGAGCAGGTCCATGGGCGGCATCCCCGCTAGCACCGTCGCCGCCTCATGTGACACGGTCCGATACCCGCGGACGACCCTGAGCGCCATGCGCCTCTGCACCCGGCGCAGCATAGTCATGCTGCGCCGGGAGGCAGCCAGGTCGTCCGCCCTGACGGGGGCCCCGTATAGGGCCACCGACTGGACCATTGCCACATAGAGGCGACGAACTCGGCCCGCCGGGCCGCCCAGGTTGGGCAGGATCCGGCCCAGAGCCGCAACCATCCTTTCCAACCGGGGGACCAGGCAGCGGAAATGCTCCACGAAACGCCAGTGGCTATCGAGGATCAGCCCCAGATACCTAATCTGGGGCTTCACCTCGATGTCAGCCCCACCCACCCGGATCAGAGGGGGTGGCGGATCCTGCCGAGGTGAATGAAACGCAATCACCTCGGTCTTATGGACCGCCACCGTCATCCCCATCCCCCTGATCCGGTCGACGACGCGTTGCGACCCCTCCTCCGCGCGACGCATGGCCCTCCCCCAGTGCGCCCCGACGGCCAGCACCAGTGTGTCATCCGCATAACACACCGTGCTGACGCCGTCGGGGAGGCCGGCCCGCAACACCGAGTCGTACGCGATGTTCCACAGGAGTGGCCCGAGGACCGACCCCTGCGGAACACCGCAGTACACCTCCCTCCGCATATCACCATCCCGGCCCGGATACTCGATCCACCTGCCGCGGAGATAATCCCCGACGACCGCCCCGAGACAAGGGGGGACTCGATGATATTCGAGTCCTCTCCTTATCTCTTCCCAGGGGAGGGTGTTAAAGGCATTGGCAATATCCTTGGATATTGCCAATGCCACCCCACCCCGGGAGACGGCCGCCCCCGAGAGGGCCCTCACACGACCTATCGCGTCGATAGTCGATCGGCCCCCCCCGGAAACCGAACTGGCAGTCGGCCAGACCGGGATCACCCCGCGACAGGTGCTCGACGAGGCGGGCAGCAATCACCCGCTCGAAGAGCTTGCCCACCTCGTCGAGGAGACAAATGGGCCGGTATGCGGAGGGAGACTCCGCGGGCCGACCCTCCTTCCGGAGGAGGACCATCCTCGCCACCTTCCAACTGGGGGGGAATCGCCCGTCCCTCAGGCAGCGGTCGAACAACCGCCTGAGGTCGGCCCCAAGGACGCCCTGGGTCAAGACCCAAACCCGGCCGGGCACATCATCCGGACCCGGGGCCGTGTTACGAACCCCGAGCCGTCTGATGGCCGCTGCCAGCTCCTCCTGCGTGACCCCCAGCTCGGCCGTCCACTCCACTGGGACAGCCGCCACCGCCGGAGGACGCGGTCCCCTCTCCCCAATTGGGAAGAGTGTATTGACCACGTCCTCCAGCAGCCGGGGGTCAAGACCCTCGGTGACGGGGGGCGCCCACGGGCGGAGCTTATTCAGCACCACCTTATATGGGCGCCCCCATGGATCGTCATCAAGGGTCTGGAGGAGCTCCTTCCATGCCCGGGTCTTGGCCCGTTTGATGGCGACCTGCAGAGCAACCCGCGCCACGCGGTATGCTCCATACAGGTCATCAGCTGCCCTCGCTCGCGCCACGCCGTCGCCTGTACGTTGACGACCGCGCGCGGGTGTACTGGCGTCGGGCGCGGACAGTCGCGACTCGCAACTCCGCGATCGCGTCCGACCACCAGTACACCGCCCGGCGAGGAGAAGCCCGCCCGACCCGAGGCATCGCCGCGTCGCAAATACCCGCGACCAATGCTCCGAGCCGGGCGAATCAGACTCATACTTTCGCGTTTTTCACATACTTGTTGAACAGATCCTGGGTTTTTTCTGGTTTGGATCACGTAGTAGTGCGGTACCACACTGAAACAGTCCATTAAACCTGTTTGCGATCAATATTTGAGAGGATAACGCATGTTAGGTCTGGGTTAGGTCTAGGATTTATCCTCATCAGGCTCATACTTCCGCATATTTCTCATAATTCATGGCTGGATCCTGGGCTACTTCTGGATTGGATCACGTAGTAATGTGGTACCACACTGAAACAGTCAATTAAACCTGGTTTTGATCAATATTTTAGAGAATAATTCATGTTAGGTCTAGGTTAGGTCTGGGATTTGCTCTCATCAGGCTCATTCTTTCGCATATTTCTCATACTTGATGGCTACATCCTGGGCTTCTTCTGGATTGCATCACGTAGTAATGAAGTACAACTCTGAAGCAGTCAATTAAACCTGGTTTCGATCAATATTTTAGAGAATAATTCATGTTAGGTCTAGGTTAGGTCTGGGATTTGCTCTCATCAGGCTCATTCTTTCGCATATTTCTCATACTTGATGGCTACATCCTGGGCTTCTTCTGGATTGCATCACGTAGTAATGAAGTACAACACTGAAGCAGTCAATTAAACCTGGTTTTGATCAATATTTTAGAGAATAATTCATGTTAGGTCTAGGTTAGGTCTGGGATTTGCTCTCATCAGGCTCATTCTTTCGCATATTTCTCATACTTGATGGCTAGATCCTGGGCTTTTTCTGGATTGCATCACGTAGTAATGAAGTACAACACTGAAACAGTCAATTAAACCTGGTTTCGATCAATATTTTAGAGAATAATTCATGTTAGGTCTAGGTTAGGTCTGGGATTTGCTCTCATCAGGCTCATTCTATCGCATATTTCTCATATTTGATGGCTAGATCCTGGGCTTTTTCTGGATTGCATCACGTAGTAATGAAGTACAACACTGAAACAGTCAATCAAACCTGGTTTCCAACAATATTTTAGAGGACATCGCATGTTAGGTCTAGGTTAGCCCTGGGATTTTCACTCATCAGACACATACTTTCGCATACTTCACATACTTGTTGAACGGATCCTGGGTTTTTTCTGGTTTGGTTCACGTAGTAATGTGGTACCACACTGTAACATTCAATTAAACCTGATCTTGATAAATATTTTAGAGGATAACGCATGTTAGGTTTGGGTTAAGTCTAGGATTCGCCCTCATCAGGCTCATACTTTCGCATATTTCTCATACTTCATGGCTAGATCCTGGGCTGTTTCTGGATTGTATCACGTAGTAATGAGGTACCACGCCAAAACAGTCAATTAAACCTGGTATCGATCAATATTTTAGGGGATAACGCAAGTTAGGTGTGGCATAGGTCTGGGATTCGCCCTCATCAGGCTCATACTTTCGCATTCTTCACATACTTGTTGAACGGATCCTGGGTTTTTTCTGGTTTGGATCACGTAGTAATGTGGGACCACACTGAAACAGTCAATTAAACCTGGTTTCGATCAATATATTAGAGAATAATTCATGTTAGGTCTAGGTTAGGCCTGGGATTTTCACTCATCAGACTCATACTTTCGCACTCTTCTCATACTTGTTGAACGGATCCTGGGTTTTTTCTGGTTTGGATCACGTAGTAATGTGGTACCACACTGAAACATTGAATTAAACCTGGTCTTGATAAATATTTTAGAGGATAACGCATGTTAGGTCTGGGTTAGGTCTAGGATTTGTCCTCATCAGGCCCATACTTTCGCATATTTCTCATACTTCATGGCTGGATCCTGGGCTTTCTCTCGATTGCATCACGTAGTAATGAAGTACAACACTGAAACAGTCAATTAAACCTGGTTTCCATCAATATTTTAGAGGACAACGCATGTTAGGTCTAGGTTAGGCCTGGGATTTGCTCTCATCAGGGTCATACTTTCGAAGTTTTAACATACATATTGGTCTGATCGAGGGTTTTTTCCGCTTTGGATCACGTAGTAAAGTGGTACCACACTGAAACAGTCCATTAAACCTGGTCTTGATAAATATTTTAGAGGATATCGCATGTTAGGTCTGGGTTAGGTCTAGGATTTGCCCTCATCAGGCTCCTACTTTCGCAATTTTCTCATACTTCATGGCTGGATCCTGGGCTATTTCCGGATTGGATCACATAGTAATGTGGTACCACACTGAAACATTCAATTAAACCTGGTCTTGATAAATATTTTAGAGGATAACGCATGTTAGGTTTGGGTTAGGTCTAGGATTTGCCCTCATCAGGCTCATACTTTCGCATATTTCTTATTCTTCATGGCTAGATCCTGGGCTGTTTCTGGATTGTATCACATAGTAATGTGGTACCATGCTGAAACAATCGATTAAACCTGGTTTCGATCAATATATTAGAGGATAACGCAAGTTAAGTCTGGGATAGGTCTGGGATTTGACCTCATCAGACTCATACTTTCGCGTTTTTCACATACTTGTTGAACAGATCCTGGGTTTTTTCTGGTTTGGATCACGTAGTAATGTGGTACCACACTGAAACAGTCGATGAAACCTGGTTTCGATCAATATTTTAGAGGATAACGCAAGTTAAGTCTGGGATTGGTCTGGGATTTGACCTCATCAGACTCATACTTTCGCACACTTCACATACTCATTGAACAGATCCTGGGTTATTTTCTGGTTTGGACCACATAGTAATGTGGTACCACACTGAAACAGTCGATTAAACCAGGTTTCGATCAATATTTTTGAGGATAACGCACGTTAGGTCTAGGTTAGGCCTGGGATTTTCACTCATCAGATTCATACTTTCGCATTCTTCACATACTTGTTGAACGGATCCTGGGTTTTTTCTGGTTTGGATCACGTAGTAATGTGGGACCACACTGTAACAGTCAATTAAACCTGGTTTCGATCAATACTTTAGAGAATAATTCATGTTAGGTCTAGGTTAGGTCTGGGATTTGCTCTCATCAGGCTCATTCTTTCGCATATTTCTCATACTTGATGGCTATATCCTGGGCTTTTTCTGGATTGCATCACGTAGTAATGAAGTACAACACTGAAACAGTCAATTAAACCTGGCTTCCATCAATATCTTAGAGGACAACGCAAGTTAGGTCTGGGATAGGTCTGGGATTTGCCCTCATCAGGCTCATTGTTTCGCGTTTTTCACATACTTGTTGAACAGATCCTGGGTTTTTTCTGGTTTGTATCACGTAGTAGTGTGGTACCACACTGAAACAGTCAATTAAACCTGGTTTGCATCAATATTTTAGAGGATAACGCATGTTAGGTCTAGGTTAGCCCTGGGATTTTCACTCATCAGACTCATACTTTCGCATTCTTCACATACTTGTTGAACGGATCCTGGGTTTTTTCTGGTTTGGATCACGTAGTAATGTGGGACCACACTGAAACAGTCAATTAAACCTGGCTTCGATCAATATATTAGAGAATAATTCATGTTAGGTCTAGGTTAGGCCTGGGATTTTCACTCATCAGACTCATACTTTCGCACTCTTCTCATACTTGTTGAACGGATCCTGGGTTTTTTCTGGTTTGGATCACGTAGTAATGTGGTACCACACTGAAACATTGAATTAAACCTGGTCTTGATAAATATTTTAGAGGATAACGCATGTTAGGTCTGGGTTAGGTCTAGGATTTGTCCTCATCAGGCTCATACTTTCGCATATTTCTCATACTTCATGGCTGGATCCTGGGCTATTTCTGGATTGGATTACGTATTAATGTGGTACCACACTGAAACAGTCAATTAAACCTGGTTTTGATGAATATTTTAGAGAATAATTCATGTTAGGTCTAGGTTAGGCATGGGATTTGCTCTCATCAGGCTCATTCTTTCGCATATTTCTCATACTTGATGGCTAGATCCTGGGCTTTCTCTGGATTGCATCACGTAGTAATGAAGTACAACACTGAAACAGTCAATTAAACCTGGTTTCCATCAATATTTTAGAGGACAACGCATGTTAGGTCTAGGTTAGGCCTGGGATTTGCTCTCATCAGGGTCATACTTTCGAAGTTTTAACATACATATTGGTCTGATCGAGGGTTTTTTCCGCTTTGGATCACGTAGTAAAGTGGTACCACACTGAAACAGTCCATTAAACCTGGTCTTGATAAATATTTTAGAGGATATCGCATGTTAGGTCTGGGTTAGGTCTAGGATTTGCCCTCATCAGGCTCCTACTTTCGCAATTTTCTCATACTTCATGGCTGGATCCTGGGCTATTTCCGGATTGGATCACATAGTAATGTGGTACCACACTGAAACATTCAATTAAACCTGGTCTTGATAAATATTTTAGAGGATAACGCATGTTAGGTTTGGGTTAGGTCTAGGATTTGCCCTCATCAGGCTCATACTTTCGCATATTTCTTATTCTTCATGGCTAGATCCTGGGCTGTTTCTGGATTCTATCACATAGTAATGTGGTACCACGCTGAAACAGTCGATTAAACCTGGTTTCGATCAATATATTAGAGGATAACGCACGTTAGGTCTAGGTTAGGCCTGGGATTTTCACTCATCAGACTCATACTTTCGCACTCTTCTCATACTTGTTGAACGGATCCTGGGTTTTTTCTGGTTTGGATCACGTAGTAATGTGGGACCACACTGTAACAGTCAATTAAACCTGGTTTCGATCAATACTTTAGAGAATAATTCATGTTAGGTCTAGGTTAGGTCTGGGATTTGCTCTCATCAGGCTCATTCTTTCGCATATTTCTCATACTTGATGGCTATATCCTGGGCTTTTTCTGGATTGCATCACGTAGTAATGAAGTACAACACTGAAACAGTCAATTAAACCTGGCTTCCATCAATATCTTAGAGGACAACGCAAGTTAGGTCTGGGATAGGTCTGGGATTTGCCCTCATCAGGCTCATTGTTTCGCGTTTTTCACATACTTGTTGAACAGATCCTGGGTTTTTTCTGGTTTGTATCACGTAGTAGTGTGGTACCACACTGAAACTGTCCATTAAACCTGGTTTGCATCAATATTTTAGAGGATAACGCATGTTAGGTCTAGGTTAGCCCTGGGATTTTCACTCATCAGACTCATACTTTCGCATTCTTCACATACTTGTTGAGCTGATCCTGGGTTTTTTCTGGTTTGGATCACGTAGTAATGTGGTACCACACTGAAACAGTCGATTAAACCTGGTTTCGATCAGTATTTTAGAGGATAACGCAAGTTAGGCCTGGGATAGGTCTGGGATTTGACCTCATCAGACTCATACTTTCGCACACTACACATACTCGTTGAACAGATCCTGGGTTATTTTCTGGTTTGGATCACGTAGTAATGTGGTACCACACTGAAACAGTCAATTAAACCTGGTTTGGATAAATATTTTAGAGGATAACGCATCTTAGGTCTGGGTTAGGTCTAAGATTTGCCCTCATCAGGCTCACAGTTTCGCGTTTTTCACATACTTGTTGAACAGATCCTGGGTTCTTTCTGGTTTGGATCACGAAGTAGTGTGGTACCACACTGAAACAGTCCATTAAACCTGGTTTCGCTCAATATTTTAGAGGATAACGCATGTTAGGTCTAGGTTAGGTCTGGGATTTGCTCTCATCAGGCTCATTCTTTCGCATATTTCTCATACTTGATGGCTAGATCCTGGGCTTTTTCTGGATTGCATCACGTAGTAATGTAGTACCACACTGAAACAGTCAATTAAACCTGGTTTCCATCAATATTTTAGAGGATAACGCAAGTTAGGTCTGGGATAGGTCTGGGATTTTCACTCATCAGACTCATACTTTCGCATTCTTCACATATTTGTTGAACGGATCCTGGGTTTTTTCTGGTTTGGATCACGTAATAATGTGGGACCACACTGAAACAATCAATTAAACCTGGTCTTGATAAATATTTTAGAGGATAACGCATGTTAGGTCTGGGATAGGTCTGGGATTTGCCCACATCAGGCTCATACTTTCGCGTTTTTCACATACTCGTTGAACAGATCCTGGGTTATTTTCTGGTTTGGATCACGTAGTAATGTGGTACCACACTGAAACAGTCCATTAAACCTGGTTTGCATCAATATTTTAGAGGATAACGCATGTTAGGTCTAGGTTAGCCCTGGGATTTTCACTCATCAGCCTCATACTTTAGCATTCTTCACATACTTCTTGAACTGATCCTGGGTTTTTTCTGGTTTGTATCACGTAGTAATGTGGTACCACACTGAAACTGTCGATTAAACCTGGTTTCGATCAATATTTTAGAGGATAACGCAAGTTAGGTCTGGGATAGGTATGGGATTTGACCTCATCAGACTCATACTTTCGCACACTTCACATACTCGTTGAACAGATCCTGGGTTATTTTCTGGATTGCATCACGTAGTAATGAAGTACAACACTGAAACAGTCAATTAAACCTGGTTTCCATCAATATTTTAGAGGACATCGCATGTTAGGTCTAGGTTAGGCCTGGGATTTGCCCTCATCAGGGTCATACTTTCGCAGTTTTAACTTACATGTTGACCTGATCGAGGTTTTTTTCTGCTTTGGATCACGTAGTAAAGTGGTACCACACTGAAACAGTCCATTAAACCTGGCTTGGATCAATATTTTAGAGGATAACGCATGTTAGGTCTAGGTTAGCCCTGGGATTTTCACTCATCAGACTCATACTTTCGCATTCTTCACATACTTGTTGAACGGATCCTGGGTTCTTTCTGGTTTGGATCACGTAGTAATGTGGGACCACACTGAAACATTCAATTAAACCTGATCTTGATAAATATTTTAGAGGATAACGCATGTTAGGTCTGGGTTAGGTCTAGGATTTGCCCCCATCAGGCTCATACTTTCGCATTCTTCACAAACTTGTTGAACGGATCCTGGGTTTTCTCTGGTTTGGATCACGTAGGAATGTGGTACCACACTGAAACAGTCAATTAAACCTGGTTTCGATCAATATATTGGAGAATAATACATGTTAGGTCTAGGTTAGGTCTGGGATTTGCTCTCATCAGGCTCATACTTTCGCACACTTCACATACTCGTTGAACAGATCCTGGGTTTTTTCTGCTTTGGATCACGTAGTAAAGTGGTACCACACTGAGACAGTCCATTAAACCTGGTTTGGATCAGTATTTTAGAGGATAACGCATGTTAGGTCTAGGTTAGCCCTGGGATTTTCACTCATCAGACTCATACTTTCGCATTCTTCACATACATGTTGAACAGATCCTGCGTTTTTTCTGGTTTGGATCACGTAGTAATGTGGGACCACACTAAAACAGTCAATTAAACCTGGTTTCGATCAATATATTAGAGAATAATTCATGTTAGGTCTAGGTTAGGTCTGGGATTTGCTCTCATCAGGCTCATAATTTCGCATATTTCTCATACTTGATGGCTAGATCCTGGGCTTTTTCTGGATTGCATCACGTAGTAATGAAGTACAACACTGAAGCAGTCAATTAAACCTGGTTTCCATCAATATCTTAGAGGACAACGCAAGTTAGGTCTGGGATAGGTCTGGGATTTGCCCACATCAGGCTCATACTTTCGCGTTTTTCACATACTCGTTGAACAGATCCTGGGTTATTTTCTTGTGTGGATCACATAGTAATGTGGTACCATACTGAAACAGTCGATTAAACCAGGTTTCGATCAATATTTTTGAGGATAACGCATGTTAGGTCTAGGTTAGGCCTGGTATTTTCACTCATCAGACTCATACTTTCGCATTCTTCTCATACTTCATGGCTGGATCCTGGGCTATTTCTGGATTGTATCACGTAGTAATGTGGTACCACACAGAAACAGTCAATTAAACCTGGTTTCGATCAATATTTTAGAGGACAACGCAAGTTAGGTCTGGGATAGGTCTGGGATTTGCCATCATCAGGCTCATAATTTCGCATATTTCTCATACTTGATGGCTAGATCCTGGGCTATTTCTGGATTGTATCACGTAGTAATGTGGTACCACACAGAAACAGTCAATTAAACCTGGTTTCGATCAATATTTTAGAGGACAACGCAAGTTAGGTCTGGGATAGGTCTGGGATTTGCCATCATCAGGCTCGTACTTTCGCGTTTTTCACATACTTGTTGAACAGATCCTGGGTTTTTTCTGGATTGCGTCACGTAGTAGTGTGGTACCACACTGAAACAGTCGATTAAACCTGGTTTCGATCAATATTTTTGAGGATAACGCATGTTAGGTCTAGGTTAGGTCGGGGATTTTCACTCAACAGACTCATACTTTCGCATTCTTCACTTACTTGTTGAACGGATCTTGGGTTTTTTCTGGTGTGGATCACGTAGTAATGTGGTAGCACACTGAAGCAATCAATTAAACCAGATCTTGATAAATATTTTAGAGGATAACGCATGTTAGGTCTGGGTTAGGTCTAGGAGTTGCCCTCATCAGGCTCATACTTTCGCATTCTTCACATACTTGTTGAACGTATCTTGGGTTTTTTCTGGTGTGGATCACGTAGTAATGTGGTACCACACTGAAACAGTCAATTAAACCTGATCTTGATAAATATTTTAGAGGATAACGCATGTTAGGTCTGGGTTAGGTCTAGGATTTGCCCTCATCAGGCTCATACTTTCGCACATTTCTCATACTTCATGGCTAGGTCCTGGGCTGTTTCTGGATTGTATCACATAGTAATGTGGTACCACGCTGAAACAGTCGATTAAACCTGGTTTCCATCAATATTTTAGAGGATAACGCAAGTTAGGTCTGGCATAGGTCTGGGATTCGCCCTCATCAGACTCACACTTTCGCGTTTTTCACATACTTGTTGAACTGATCCTGGGCTTTTTCTGGTTTGGATCACGTAGTAATGTGGTACCACACTGAAACAGTCAATTAAACCTGGTTTCGATCAATATTTTAGAGAATAATTCATGTTAGGTCTAGGTTAGGTCCGGAATTTGCTCTCATCAGGCTCATACTTTCGCACACTTCACATACTCGTTTGACAGATCCTGGGTTATTTTCTGGTTTGGATCGCATAGTAATGTGGTACCACACTGAAACAGTCGATTAAACCAGGTTTCGATCAATATTTTTGAGGATAACGCAACATAAGTCTGGGATAGGTCTGGGATTTGACCTCATCAGACTCATACTTTCGCGTTTTTCACATACTTGTTGAACAGATCCTGGGTTTTTTCTGGTTTGTATCACGTAGTAGTGTGGTACCACACTGAAACTGTCCATTAAACCTGGTTTGCATCAATATTTTAGAGGATAACGCATGTTAGGTCTGGGATAGGTCTGGGATTTGACCTCATCAGACTCATACTTTCGCACACTACACATACTCGTTGAACAGTTCCTGGGTTATTTTCTGGTTTGGATCACGTAGTAATGTGGTACCACACTGTAACAGTCGATTAAACCAGGTTTCGATCAATATTTTAGAGTATAACTCATGTTAGGTCTAGGTTAGGCCTGGGATTTTCATTTATCACACTCATACTTTCGCATTCTTCACATACTTGTTGAACGGATTCTGGGTTTTTTCTGGTTTGGATCACGTAGTAATGTGGGACCACACTGAAACAGTCAATTAAACCTGGTTTGGATAAATATTTTAGAGGATAACGCATCTTAGGTCTGGGTTAGGTCTAAGATTTGCCCTCATCAGGCACACAGTTTCGCGTTTTTCACATACTTGTTGAACAGATCCTGGGTTCTTTCTGGTTTGGATCGCGAAGTAGTGTGATACCACACTGAAACAGTCCATTAAACCTGGTTTCGCTCAATATTTTAGAGGATAACGCATGTTAGGTCTAGGTTAGGTCTGGGATTTGCTCTCATCAGGCTCATTCTTTCGCATATTTCTCATACTTGATGGCTAGATCCTGGGCTTTTTCTGGATTGCATCACGTAGTAATGTAGTACCACACTGAAACAGTCAATGAAACCTGGTTTCGATCAATATTTTAGAGGATAACGCATGTTAGGTCTAGGTCAGCCCTGGGATTTTCACTCATGAGACTCATACTTTCGCATTCTTCACATACTTGTTGAACTGATCCTGGGTTTTTTCTGGTTTGGATCACGTAGTAATGTGGTACCACACTGAAACAGTCAATTAAACCTGGTTTCGATCAATATTTTAGAGAATAATTCATGTTAGGTCTAGGTTAGGTCTGGGATTTGCTCTCATCAGGCTCATACTTTCGCACACTTCACATACTCGTTTGACAGATCCTGGGTTATTTTCTGGTTTGGATCGCATAGTAATGTGGTACCACACTGAAACAGTCGATTAAACCAGGTTTCGATCAATATTTTTGAGGATAACGCATGTTAGGTCTAGGTTAGGCCAGGGATTTTCACTCATCAGACTCATACTTTCGCATTCTTCACATACTTGTTGAACGGATCCTGTGTTTTTTCTGGTTTGGTTCACGTAGTAATGTGGTACCACACTGAAACATTCAATTAAACCTGATCTTGATAAATATTTTAGAGGATGACGCATGTTAGGTCTGGGTTAGGTCTAGGATTTGCCCTCATCAGGCTCATACTTTCGCATATTTCTCATACTTCATGGCTAGATCCTGGGCTGTTTCTGGTTTGTATCACGTAGTAATGTGGTACCACACTGAAACAATCAACTAAACCTGGTTTCCATCAATATTTTAGAGGACAACGCAAGTTAGGTCTGGGATAGGTCTGGGATTTGCCCTCATCAGGCTCATACTTTCGCGTTTTTCACATACTTGTTGAACAGATCCTGGGTTTTTTCTGGTTTGGATCCCGTAGTAGTGTGGTACCACAATAAAACAGTCAGTTAAACCTGGTTTCGATCAATATTTTAGAGGATATCGCAAGTTAGGTCTGGGATAGGTCTGGGATTAGCCCTCATCAGACTCATACTTTCGCTTTCTTCACATACTCGTTGAACAGATCCTGTGTTATTTTCTGGTTTGGATCACATAGTAATGTGGTACCACACTGAAACAGTCGATTAAACCTGGTTTCCATCAATATTTTAGAGGACAACGCAAGTTAGGTCTGGGATAGGTCTGGGATTTGCCCTCATCAGGCCCATACTGTCGCGTTTTTCACATACTTGTTGAACAGATCCTGGGTTTTTTCTGGTTTGGATCACGTAATAATGTGGGACCACACTGAAACAATCAACTAAACCTGGTTTCCATCAGTATTTTAGAGGACAACGCAAGTTAGGTCTGGGATAGGTCTGGGATTTGCCCTCATCAAGCTCATACTTTCGCGTTTTTCACATACTTGTTGAACAGATCCTGGGTTTTTTCTGGTTTGGATCCCGTAGTAGTGTGGTACCACAATAAAACAGTCAATTAAACCTGGTTTCGATCAATATTTTAGAGGATATCGCAAGTTAGGTCTGGGATAGGTCTGGGATTAGCCCTCATCAGACTCATACTTTCGCTTTCTTCACATACTCGTTGAACAGATCCTGTGTCATTTTCTGGTTTGGATCACATAGTAATGTGGTACCACACTGAAACAGTCAATTAAACCAGGTTTCGAACAATATTTTTGAGGATAACGCATGTTAGGTCTGGGATAGGTCTGGGATTTGCTCTCATCAGGCTCATTCTTTCGCATATTTCTCATACTTGATGGCTAGATCCTGAGCTTTTCTGGATTGCATCACGTAGTAATGAAGTACAACACTGAAACAGTCAATTAAACCTGGTTTCCATCAATATTTTAGAGGACAACGCAAGTTAGGTCTGGGATAGGTCTGGGATTTGCCCTCATCAGGCCCATACTGTCGCGTTTTTCACATACTCGTTGAACAGATCCTGGGTTTTTTCTGGTTTGGATCCCGTAGTAGTGTGGTACCACACTGAAACAGTCCATTAAACCTGGTTTCGATCAAGATTTTAGAGGATAACGCATGTTAGGTCTAGGTCAGGCCTGGTTTTTTCACTCATCAGACTCATACTTTCGCATTCTTCACATACTTGTTGAACGGATCCTGGGTTTTTTCTGGTTTGGATCACGTAGTTATGTGGGTCCACACTGAAACAATCAATTAAACCTGGTCTTGATAAATATTTTAGAGGATAACGCATGTTAGGTCTGGGATAGGTCTGGGATTTGCGCTCATCAGACTCATACTTTCGCACACTTCACATACTCGTTGAACAGATCCTGGGTTATTTTCTGGTTTGGATCACATAGTAATGTGGTACCGCACTGAAACAGTCGATTAAACCAGGTTTCGATCAATATTTTTTAGGATAACGCATGTTAGGTCTAGGTTAGGCCTGGGATTTTCACTCATCAGACTCATACTTTCGCATTCTTCACATACCCGTTGAACGGATCCTGGGTTTTTTCTGGTTTGGATCACGTAGTAATGTGGGTCCACACTGAATCAGTCAATTAAACCTGGTTTCGACCAATATTTTAGAGAATAATTCATGTTAGGTCTAGGTTAGGTCTGGGATTTTCTCTCATCAGGCTCATTCTTTCGCATATTTCTCATACTTGAGGGCTCGATCCTGGGGTTTTTCTGGATTGGATCACGTAGTAATGAAGTACAACACTGAAACAGTCAATTAAACCTGGTTTCCATCAATATTTTAGAGGACATCACATGTTAGGTCTAGGTTAGGCCTGGGATTTGCCCTGATCAGGGTCATACTTTCGCAGTTTTAACATACATGTTGACCTGATCGAGGGTTTTTTCTGCTTTGGATCACGTAGTAAAGTGGTACCACACTGAAACAGTCAATTAAACCTGGTTTGGATCAATATTTTAGAGGATAACGCATGTTAGGTCTAGGTTAGGTCTGGGATTTTCGATCATGAGACTCATACTTTCGCATTGTTCACATACTTGTTGAACGGATCCTGGGTTTTTTCTGGTTTGGATCACATAGTAATGTGGTACCATTCTGAAACATTCAATTAAACCTGGTCTTGATAAATATTTTAGAGGATAACGCATGTTAGGTTTGGCTTAGGTCTAGGATTTGCCCCCAGCAGGCTCATACTTTCGCATATTTCTCATACTTCATGGCTAGATCCTGGGCTGTTTCTGGTTTGTATCACGTAGTAATGTGGTACCACACTGAAACAATCAACTAAACCTGGTTTCCATCAATATTTTAGAGGACAACGCAAGTTAGGTCTGGGATAGGTCTGGGATTTGCCCTCATCAGGCTCATACTTTCGCGTTTTTCACATACTTGTTGAACAGATCCTGGGTTTTTTCTGGTTTGGATCCCGTAGTAGTGTGGTACCACAATAAAACAGTCAATTAAACCTGGTTTCGATCAATATTTTAGAGGATATCGCAAGTTAGGTCTGGGATAGGTCTGGGATTAGCCCTCATCAGACTCATACTTTCGCTTTCTTCACATACTCGTTGAACAGATCCTGTGTTATTTTCTGGTTTGGATCACATAGTAATGTGGTACCACACTGAAACAGTCGATTAAACCTGGTTTCCATCAATATTTTTTAGGATAACGCATGTTAGGTCTAGGTTAGGCCTGGGATTTTCACTCATCAGACTCATACTTTCGCATTCTTCACATACCTGTTGAACGGATCCTGGGTTTTTTCTGGTTTGGATCACGTAGTAATGTGGGGCCACACTGAAACAATCAATTAAACCTGGTCTTGATAAATATTTTAGAGGATAACGCATGTTAGGTCTGGGATAGGTCTGGGATTTGCCCTCATCAGACTCATACTTTCGCACACTTCCCATACTCGTTGAACAGATCCTGGGTTATTTTCTGGTTTGGATCACATAGTAATGTGGGACCACACTGAATCAGTCAATTAAGCCTGGTTTCGACCAATATTTTAGAGAATAATTCATGTTAGGTCTAGGTTAGGTCTGGGATTTTCTCTCATCAGGCTCATTCTTTCGCATATTTCTCATACTTGAGGGCTCGATCCTGGGCTTTTTCTGGATTGGATCACGTAGTAATGAAGTACAACACTGAAACAGTCAATTAAACCTGGTTTCCATCAATATTTTAGAGGACATCACATGTTAGGTCTAGGTTAGGCCTGGGATTTGCCCTGATCAGGGTCATACTTTCGCAGTTTTAACATACATGTTGACCTGATCGAGGGTTTTTTCTGCTTTGGATCACGTAGTAAAGTGGTACCACACTGAAACAGTCCATTAAACCTGGTTTGGATCAATATTTTAGAGGATAACGCATGTTAGGTCTAGGTTAGGTCTGGGATTTTCGATCATGAGACTCATACTTTCGCATTGTTCACATACTTGTTGAACGGATCCTGGGTTTTTTCTGGTTTGGTTCATGTAGTAATGTGGTACCATTCTGAAACATTCAATTAAACCTGGTCTTGATAAATATTTTAGAGGATAACGCATGTAAGGTTTGGCTTAGGTCTAGGATTTGCCCCCAGCAGGCTCATACTTTCGCATATTTCTCATACTTCATGGCTAGATCCTGGGCTGTTTCTGGTTTGTATCACGTAGTAATGTGGTACCACACTGAAACAATCAACTAAACCTGGTTTCCATCAATATTTTAGAGGACAACGCAAGTTAGGTCTGGGATAGGTCTGGGATTTGCCCTCATCAGGCCCATACTGTCGCGTTTTTCACATACTTGTTGAACAGATCCTGGGTTATTTTCTGGTTTGGATCACATAGTAATGTGGTACCGCACTGAAACAGTCGATTAAACCAGGTTTCGATCAATATTTTTTAGGATAACGCATGTTAGGTCTAGGTTAGGCCTGGGATTTTCACTCATCAGACTCATACTTTCGCATTCTTCACATACCTGTTGAACGGATCCTCGGTTTTTTCTGGTTTGGATCACGTAGTAATGTGGGTCCACACTGAAACAATCAATTAAACCTGGTTTCGATCAATATTTTAGAGGATAACGCAAGTTAGGTCTGGGATAGGTCTGGGATTAGCCCTCATCAGACTCATACTTTCGCACACTTCACATACTCGTTGAACAGATCCTGGGTTATTTTCTGGTTTGGATCACATAGTAATGTGGTACCAAACTGAGACAGTCGATTAAACCAGGTTTCGATCAATATTTTAGAGGATAACGCATGTTAGGTCTAGGTTAGGCCTGGGATTTTCACTCATCAGACTCATACTTTCGCATTCTTCACATACCTGTTGAACGGATCCTGGGTTTTTACTGGTTTGGATCACGTAGTAATGTGGTACCACACAGAAACATTCAATTAAACCTGGTTTCGATCAATATTTTAGAGGATAACGCAAGTTAGGTCTGGGATAGGTCCGGGATTTGCCCTCATCAGGCTCATACTTTCACGTTTTTCACATACTTGTTGAACAGATCCTGGGTTTTTTCTGGTTTGGGTCACGTAGTAGTGTGATACTACACTCAAACAGTCGACTAAACCAGGTTTCGATCAATATTTTTGAGGATAACGCATGTTAGGTCTAGGTTAGGCCTGGGATTTTCACTCATCAGACTCATACTTTCGCATTCTTCACATACTTGTTGAACTGATCCTGGGTTTTTTCTGGTTTGGATCACGTAGTAATGTGGTTCCACACTGAAACAGTCGGTTAAACCTGGTTTGGATCAATATTTTAGAGGATAACGCAAGTTAGGTCTGGGATAGGTCTGGGATTAGCCCTCATCAGACTCATACTTTCGCACACTTCACATACTCATTGAACAGATCCTGGGTTATTTTCTGGTTTGGATCACATAGTAATGTGGTACCAAACTGAGACAGTCGATTAAACCAGGTTTCGATCAATATTTTAGAGGATAACGCATGTTAGGTCTAGGTTAGCCCTGGGATTTTCACTCATCAGACTCATACTTTCGCATTCTTCTTATACTTGTTGAACTGATCCTGGGTTTTTTCTGGTTTGGATCACGTAGTAATATGGTACCACACTGAAACAGTCGATTAAACCAGGTTTCGATCAATATCTTTCAGGATAACGCATGTTAGGTCTAGGTTAGGCCTGGGATTTTCACTTATCAGACTCATACTTTCGCATTCTTCACATACTTGTTGAACGGATCCTGGGTTATTTTCTGGTTTGGATCACATAGTAATGTGGTACCACACTGAAACAGTCGATTAAACCAGGTTTCGATCAATATTTTTGAGGATAACGCATGTTAGGTCTAGGTTAGGCCTGGGATTTTCACTCATCAGACTCATACATTCGCATTCCTCACATACTTGTTAAACGGATCCTGGGTTTTTACTGGTTTGGATCACGTAGTTATGTGGTACCACACTGAAACATTCAATGAAACCTGGTCTGGATAAATATTTTAGAGGACAACGCGTGTTAGGTCTGGGATAGGTCTGGGATTTGCCCTCATCAGACTCATACTTTCGCACACTTCACATACTCGCTGAACACATCCTGGGTTATTTTCTGGTTTGGATCACATAGTAATGTGGTACCACACTGAAACTGTCGATTAAACCAGGTTTCGATCAATATTTTTGAGGATAACGCATGTTAGGTCTAGGTTAGGCCTGGGATTTTCACTCATCAGACTCATACATTCGCATTCTTCACATACTTTTTGAACGGATCCTGGGTTTTTTCTGGTTTGGATCACGTAGTAATGTGGGTCCACACTGAAACAATCAATTAAACCTGGTCTTGATATATATTTTAGAGGATAACGCATGTTAGGTCTGGGATAGGTCTGGGATTTGCCCTCATCAGACTCATACTTTCGCATTCTTCACATACTTGTTGAACTGATCCTGGGTTTTTTCCGGTTTGGATCACGTAGTAATGTGGTACCAAACTGAAACAGTCCATTAAACCTGGTTTGGATCAATATTTTAGAGGATAACGCATGTTAGGTCTAGGTTAGCCCTGGGATTTTCACCCATCAGGCTCATACTTTCGCATTCTTCTTATACTTGTTGAACGGATCCTGGGTTTTTTCTGGTTTTGATCACGTAGTAATGTGGGACCACACTGAATCAGTCAATTAAACCTGGTCTTGATAAATATTTTAGAGGATAACGCATGTTAGGTTTGTCTTAGGTCTAGGATTTGCCCCCAGCAGGCTCATACTTTTTTTTTTTTTTTTTTTTTTTTTTGGCGTGGGGAAAATCTTCGAAAGACTCTCTCCCACCTCCTTGGGGAGAGGTGGGAGGGGTGTGTGGGATTCCCCGCGCCCGTACAACGACAGGCGCGGGACCTACCCACTAAAAACCCCACGGTGACCCTTCGGCACGCTTTGGGAGGATACCGGGAATCGCTCGAAGCATTCTTCCGGTATCCTCCCCGTGCCCGCGCTTTCGCGCCCATCCCCCGGGGGGACAATCGGTCCCCCCAGTAGACACACTGCCTCATAGCAGCGGGACGGGGCCACTCCATCCCGCCGCTATCCGTCCCGGGGCCGCGTTTAGTAGCGGCTGCGAGCCCCAACTCGCAACCGCCGGCGACCCCGTTTCCACCCCTCGGCGGCCGGGTGTTCATGGCCGCACCAGACCGCCGAGGGTGCCTCCCCTTGCGTCGGACCGGTAGGGGGAGGCACTCCTACCCCCAACCGGTCCGACCCGGCGCCGCCTGGCGGGAGGAGGGTCCCCTCAGGACCCCCCTCCCAGCCTAGGTCATCCGCCACGCCGAGGCGGCCGCCCGCGACGCCTCGCGACCGGGCGACGACCTCGGGCCACCGCACGAGCGCGAGCTTCAGCGCGCCGCTGAAGCTCGCGCTCCCTCCCCGCGGCCTCCTTCTGCAACATTACGTTCTCGCAGAAGGAGGCCACGGCCCTCCACTTCTCCTCGCTGCCGAGCATGGCGCGCACCACGCCAGGCAGCGAGACATCCCGCCCGACGACGCCGACCAGGACACGGCGCTCCCCCTCCCACGCGGGGCATACCTCCAGGGTATGATCCGCCGTGTCCTGCTCAGCGTCGCAGTGGCAGCAACGCGCCGTCGGCTCCTTCCCTATCCGGCACAGGTATCTTCCGAAGCTGCCATGCCCGGAAAATACCTGTGCCAGCCGGTAGGTGAGGCTGCCATGGCCTCTGTCCAGCCACTCCTTCAGGAGTGGCCGAACAGCCCCGACAGTCCGGTGCCCCGCGGTTGGCAGAGCCAGCCGCTCCTGCCACGCGAGCAACACGGACTGCCGGGCCTGGCGCTTCAAATCGCCCCAAGCAGGTTCCTGCCCGCCCGGGACCGCCCCCACCCTCGCGCGACGGTCGACGCGGTGCCGGTACATCACCGCGTGCGACCGCGCGAGCAGGTCCATGGGCGGCATCCCCGCTAGAACCGTCGCCGCCTCATGTGACATGGTCCGATACCCGCGGACGACCCTGAGCGACATGCGCCTCTGCACCCGACGCAGCATAGTCATGCTGCGCCGGGAGGCAGCCAGGTCGTCCGCCCAGACGGGGGCCCCGTATAGGGCCACCGACTGGACCATTGCCACATAGAGGCGACGAACTCGGCCCGCCGGGCCCCCCAAGTTGGGCAGGATCCGGCCCAGAGCCGCAACCATCCTTTCCAACCGGGGGACCAGGCAGCGGAAATGCTTCTCGAAACGCCAGTGGCTATCGAGGACCAGCCCCAGATACCTGATCTGGGGCTTCACCTCGATGTCGGCCCCACCCACCCGAATCAGAGGGGGTGGCGGATCCTGCCGAGGTGAATGAAACGCAATCACCTCGGTCTTATGGTCCGCCACCGTCATCCCCATCCCCCTGATCCGGTCGACGACGCGTTGCGACCCCTCCTCCGCGCGACGCATGGCCCTCCCCCAGTGCGCCCCGACGGCCAGCACCAGTGTGTCATCCGCATAACACACCGTGCTGACGCCGTCGGGGAGGCCGGCCCGCAACACCGAGTCGTACGCGATGTTCCACAGGAGTGGCCCGAGGACCGACCCCTGCGGAACACCGCAGTACACCTCCCTCCGCATATCACCATCCCGGCCCGGATACTCGATCCACCTGCCGCGGAGATAATCCCCGACGACCGCCCTGAGACAAGGGGGGACTCGATGATATTCGAGCCCCCTCCTTATCTCTTCCCAGGGGAGGGTGTTAAAGGCATTGGCAATATCCAAGGATATCGCCAATGCCACCCCTCCCCGGGAGACGGCCGCCTCCGAGAGGGCCCTCACACGACCTATCGCGTCGATAGTCGATCGGCCCCCCCGGAAACCGAACTGGCAGTCGGCCAGACCGGGATCACCCCGCGACAGGTGCTCGACGAGGCGGGCAGCAATCACACGCTCGAAGAGCTTGCCCACCTCGTCGAGGAGACAAATGGGCCGGTATGCGGAGGGAGACTCCACGGGCCGACCCTCCTTCCGGAGGAGGACCATCCTCGCCACCTTCCAACTGGGGGGGAATCGCCCGTCCCTCAGGCAGCGGTCGAACAACCGCCTGAGGTCGGCCCCAAGGACGCCCTGGGTCAAGACCCAAACCCGGCCGGGCACACCATCCGGACCCGGGGCCGTGTTACGAACCCCGAGCCGTCTGATGGCCGCTGCCAGCTCCTCCTGCGTGACCCCCAGCTCGGCCGTCCACTCCACTGGGACAGCCGCCGCCGCCGGAGGACGCGGTCCCCTCTCCCCAATTGGGAAGAGTGTATTGACCACGTCCTCCAGCAGCCGGGGGTCAAGACCCTCGGTGACGGGGGGCGCCCACGGGCGGAGCTTATTCAGCACCACCTTATATGGGCGCCCCCATGGATCGTCATCAAGGGTCAGCAGGCTCATACTTTCGCATATTTCTCATACTTGATGGCTAGATCCTGGGCTTTTTCTGGATTGGATCACGTAGTAATGAAGTACAACACTGAAACAGTCAATTAAACCTGGTTTCCATCAATATTTTAGAGGACAACGCATGTTAGGTCTAGGTTAGGCCTGGGATTTGCCCTGATCAGGGTCATACTTTCGCAGTTTTAACATACATGCTGACCTGATCGAGGGTTTTTTCTGCTTTGGATCACGTAGTAAAGTGGTACCACACTGAAACAGTCCATTAAACCTGGTTTGGATCAATATTTTAGAGGATAACGCATGTTAGGTCTAGGTTAGGTCTGGGATTTTCGATCATGAGACTCATACTTTCGCATTGTTCACATACTTGTTGAACGGATCCTGGGTTTTTTCTGGTTTGGTTCATGTAGTAATGTGGTACCATTCTGAAACATTCAATTAAACCTGGTCTTGATAAATATTTTAGAGGATAACGCATGTTAGGTTTGGCTTAGGTCTAGGATTTGCCCCCAGCAGGCTCATACTTTCGCATATTTCTCATACTTCATGGCTAGATCCTGGGCTGTTTCTGGTTTGTATCACGTAGTAATGTGGTACCACGCTGAAACAGTCAATTAAACCTGGTTTCGATCAATATTTTAGAGGATAACGCAAGTTAGGTCTGGCATAGGTCTGGGATTCGCCCTCATCAGGCTCATACTTTCGCGTTTCTCACATACTTGTTGAACAGATCCTGGGTTTTTTCTGGTTTGTATCACGTAGTAATGTGGTACCAAACTGAAACAGTCGATTAAACCAGGTTTCGACCAATATTTTTGAGGATAACGCATGTTAGGTCTAGGTTAGGCCTGGGATTTTCACTCATCAGACTCATACTTTCGCATTCCTCACATACTTGTTGAACGGATCCTGCGTTTTTTCTGGTTATATCACGTAGTAATGTGGTACCACACTGAAACAGTCCATTAAACCTGGTTTGGATCAATATTTTAGAGGATAACGCATGTTAGGTCTAGGTTAGCCCTGGGATTTTCACCCATCAGACTCATACTTTCGCATTCTTCTTATACTTGTTGAACTGATCCTGGGTTTTTTCTGGTTTGGATCACGTGGTAATGTGGTACCACACTGAAGCAGTCGATTAAACCTGGTTTCGATCAATATTTTAGAGGATAACGCAAGTTAAGTCTGGGATTGGTCTGGGATTTGACCTCATCAGCCTCATACTTTCGCACACTTCACATACTCGTTGAACAGATCCTGGGTTTTTTTCTGGTTTGGATCACATAGTAATGTGGCACCACACTGAAACAGTCGATTAAACCACGTTTCGATCAATATTTTTGAGGATAACGCATGTTGGGTCTAGGTTAGGCTCGGGATTTTCACTCATCAGACACATATTTCACATTCTTCACATACTTGTTGAACGGATCCTGGGTTTTTTCTGGTTTGGATCACGTAGTAATGTGGGACCACACTGAATCAGTCAATTAAACCTGGTTTCGACCAATATTTTAGAGAATAATTCATGTTAGGTCTAGGTTAGGTCTGGGATTTTCTCTCATCAGGCTCATTCTTTCGCATATTTCTCATACTTGAGGGCTCGATCCTGGGCTTTTTCTGGATTGGATCACGTAGTAATGAAGTACAACACTGAAACAGTCAATTAAACCTGGTTTCCATCAATATTTTAGAGGACAGCGCATGTTAGGTCTAGGTTAGGCCTGGGATTTGCCCTGATCAGGGTCATACTTTCGCAGTTTTAACATACATGTTGACCTGATCGAGGGTTTTTTCTGCTTTGGATCACGTAGTAAAGTGGTACCACACTGAAACAGTCCATTAAACCTGGTTTGGATCAATATTTTAGAGGATAACGCATGTTAGGTCTAGGTTAGGTCTAGGAGTTGCCCTCATCAGGCTCATACTTTCGCATATTTCTCATACTTCATGGCTGGATCCTGGGCTATTTCTGGATTGGATCACGTAGTAATGTGGTACCACACTGAAACAGTCAATTAAACCTGGTCTTGATAAATATTTTAGAGGATAACGCATGTTAGGTTTGGCTTAGGTCTAGGATTTGCCCCCAGCAGGCTCATACTTTCGCATATTTCTCATACTTCGTGGCTAGATCCTGGGCTGTTTCTGGTTTGTATCACGTAGTAATGTGGTACCACGCTGAAACAGTCAATTAAACCTGGTTTCGATCAATATTTTAGAGGATAACGCAAGTCAGGTCTGGCATTCCCTCAGGGGCTGCCAGCCTTTCAGCTGCAGTACGGGCTTAACGAACCCGGGGTACCCGAGTCATACACACACCGTAAGCCTCCTGTTGGTCGTCACAACGACCCATTCACAATTCCCTATTGGTTTTGTGGATGGTACGTGACGACAGGAGGAACGGGGGTCTTGGCTTAACCGCCTGGGCCACGAGTATGGCGACTCTATAAAATCGCCCTCCAATCCTAAGCTATGGTGCGCGGCGATGGGATGCATGGTTGGGGGAGAAGTCCCAATCCCAAGCGACCACCTCCGGGGAACCTGCCGAACCCCCGGAGTATTAGGCTTACCCGGGTAAGGCGGCTCTGCCCGGGTGGACCTTTATTTCCGACCATCTCGTGGGACTATTATGGACACAGAAAATAAAATGGGGATGGGGCGGGTTTTGTCGGTTGGGGAGGACGGAGACGGGGTTGGGGTTAGGGTGGCGGCGCTCGCGCCCCACTCAGCGCCAGGTCCGGCTTCGTGGAGGGTGGAGGAGGACGACGAGACGGCGTCGGTCTCGTCCTTCTCCTCCAGCACGAGCCACATAGGCTCTAAGAGGAAGAGGACGGGGCAGGCCGTCGTCGAGGTTGGCGGGGCGATGAGCCCGTCGGTGAGGCTGAGTTGCCTCAGGGACGAGGTGACCGAGGAGATATCGGAGAGGATCTCCTCGTCGCTGAGGCGGGTGGAGAAAGTCGCCGCTGCCTGCGCCTTTAAGGGGCAGAAAAGCGGTGGCGCGGAGGCCCTGAAGGCCGCGGCGGAGGAAATGAGGGAGGCGGCGCGGGAACTCAGAGGGCGGAACGCCCGTCTGCAGCTCCTGTTGGAGGAGGAGCGACAGGGGAGGAGGAGGGCAGAGGCGCTGTGGAACAGCGCGGCCCTCCCTCCCATCCTCCCTCCTCCTCCACCGCCGCGTCCCTCGGCGGAGGTAAATAAGCGGAGTGCGGCGGCAGTGGTGCGGGGCACCGCGGGCCCCTCCACCCGCGCTCCGCCCGTGAAGAAGTCCCCGTCCTCCTCAGAAGACGATCTTCTGAGGAGGATTGGGGACATGATTGATGGCAAGCTGGCCGCCTTCCGGGAGGAGCTCCTCGCCGGAAGAGCGGTCAGCAGGAAGGCGGTGCCTCCCCGACCTGTTCCGGTACAGTCGGGGAAGGCAAAGAAGGGCGGAGTGAAGGCTCCGCCCGGCGTTGCGGCACCAGGGCCCCGGGTCGCGACCCCCAAGGGGGGTGGTGTACCCGTGGTCGCGGTGGTCGCGTCCTCCACGGCACCCTCCCAAGGGGGGGTGGCGTGGAGTGAGGTGGTGGGGCGGAAGGCGAAGCGGGCGGCGAGGAAGGCTTCGCAACCGCAGCCTCCGCCTCCGCCGCCGGCGGCCAAGGTAAAGGCCGCGAAGGTCGGGAAGGTACGACCAGGTCGTCCCCCAAAAACGGCAGCGGTGACGCTGACCGTTGCGCAGGGGGGCGACCTGACCCTCGCGGAGGCGATGCGGCTCGCCAGGGAGAATATCTCCCTGGAAGAGCTGGGCATCGCCTCCGTGAGGGCGAAGGGGGCCGTGACCGGGGGTCTCTTGCTGGAGATCCCCGGTGCAGAAGGCGGCGCGAAGGCGGATCGTCTCGCCCAGAGGCTCCGGGAGCAGCTGGGCGAGCGAGGTGTCCGGGTCGCCCGGCCCACGAAGCGCACGGAGATGCGCGTTTGTGGGCTGGACGACTCGGTCAGCGCACAGGATGTGTCCCGTGCCCTTGCGAGGGCGGGGGACTGTCCTGTGGAGGACCTGCGGATCGGAGAGATCCGCAGGTCGCCCTCCGGCCTCGGGTCGGTGTGGGCCCGGTGCCCCCTCTCCGCCGCCCGTAAGGTGGCGGAATCCGGGAGGGTGTTGGTGGGGTGGGTTTCGGCGCGAGTGGAAATCCTCGCGCCGCGCCCGCTCCAGTGTCACCGCTGCCTCGAATTGGGGCACGTGAGGCAGTGGTGCACCTCGCCGGTGGACCGCAGCGGTCAGTGTTACCGCTGCGGTGCCAAAGAGCACCGTGCGAGCCAGTGCTCGGCGGCCCCCCACTGCCCGCTGTGTGCGGACATGGGGAGGCCAGCCGATCACAGGGTGGGGAGCAAGAAGTGCTCTCCCCCCCTCCCGGAAGGAGAGGAAGAGGCGGGCTGCACCGGCTCCGGTGCCGAGGGCGGTGGCATCGTCCTCCATGGAGGTGGACGGTGCTACGGGGACGGACGGCCGGGAGGAGGCTGGCGCGGCCATTAATTAATGCCGCCCCGCCTCCTCCTCCAGGCCAACCTCAACCACTGCCGCGCGGCACAGGACTTGATGTCCCAAGTCCTCGCGGAGTGGGGGGTTGGCCTGGCGGTCGCCGCCGAGCCGTACCGCGTCCCTGATCACCCTCATTGGGTGGGCGACGCGGACGGCTTGGTGGCGACGGTATGGGGAGGGGGCGACGGGTCCCCACCGTTCTCCTTGTTGGAGCGCGGTCGGGGATTCGTCGCCGTGGACTGGGGGGGAGTCGCTGTGGTGGGGTGCTACATTTCGCCCCGTAGCGGTCACGCTGCGTTCGAGCTGTACTTGGCCGAGGTCGCGGCATGCGTGCAGCGCTACGCGGCCCGGCCGGTGCTGGTCCTGGGGGATTTTAATGCCAAGTCGGTGGCTTGGGGATCCCCCAGGACCTCCGTTCGCGGCGGGATCCTGGGCGATTGGGCGGCGGGGCTCGACCTCCGGGTATTGAACCGGGGGTCGGAGCACACATGCGTGCGGCGATATGGGGGGTCCATCGTGGATGTTGGATTCGCGACCCCCAACGCCGTGCGCATGGTGTCGGGTTGGCACGTGGTCGCGGGGGCAGAGACACTCTCCGATCACCGGTACATCCGGATGGAGGTCTCTGCCGCCGCGAGTGCATCCCGACACGGCCGCCTGCGTGGCACCCCACCACGCCGCTGGGCGCTTCGGCGCCTGGACAAGGACGCCCTGATGGCAGCTGCCCTCGCTGCAACTTGGCCGCAGGGAGCGGCCGAGTTGCCGAGCATAGAGGAGGAGGTCGCCCGGCTCGGAGCATTGGTCGCGGGTATTTGCGACGCGGCGATGCCTCGGGTCGGGCGGGCTTCTCCTCGCCGGGCGGTGTACTGGTGGTCGGACGCGATCGCGGAGTTGCGAGTCGCGACTGTCCGCGCCCGACGCCAGTACACCCGCGCGCGCCGTCGTCAACGTACAGGCGACGGCGTGGCGCGAGCGAGGGCAGCTGATGACCTGTATGGAGCATACCGCGTGGCGCGGGTTGCTCTGCAGGTCGCCATCAAACGGGCCAAGACCCAGGCATGGAAGGAGCTCCTCCAGACCCTTGATGACGATCCATGGGGGCGCCCATATAAGGTGGTGCTGAATAAGCTCCGCCCGTGGGCGCCCCCCGTCACCGAGGGTCTTGACCCCCGGCTGCTGGAGGACGTGGTCAATACACTCTTCCCAATTGGGGAGAGGGGACCGCGTCCTCCGGCGGCGGCGGCTGTCCCAGTGGAGTGGACGGCCGAGCTGGGGGTCACGCAGGAGGAGCTGGCAGCGGCCATCAGACGGCTCGGGGTTCGTAACACGGCCCCGGGTCCGGATGGTGTGCCCGGCCGGGTTTGGGTCTTGACCCAGGGCGTCCTTGGGGCCGACCTCAGGCGGTTGTTCGACCGCTGCCTGAGGGAAGAGCGATTCCCCCCCAGTTGGAAGGTGGCGAGGATGGTCCTCCTCCGGAAGGAGGGTCGGCCCGCGGAGTCTCCCTCCGCATACCGGCCTATTTGTCTCCTCGACGAGGTGGGCAAGCTCTTCGAGCGTGTGATTGCTGCCCGCCTCGTCGAGCACCTGTCGCGGGGTGATCCCGGTCTGGCCGACTGCCAGTTCGGTTTCCGGGGGGGCCGATCGACTATCGACGCGATAGGTCGTGTGAGGGCCCTCTCGGAGGCGGCCGTCTCCCGGGGAGGGGTGGCATTGGCAATATCCTTGGATATTGCCAATGCCTTTAACACCCTCCCCTGGGAAGAGATAAGGAGGGGACTCGAATATCATCGAGTCCCCCCTTGTCTCAGGGCGGTCGTCGGGGATTATCTCCGCGGCAGGTGGATCGAGTATCCGGGCCGGGATGGTGATATGCGGAGGGAGGTGTACTGCGGTGTTCCGCAGGGGTCGGTCCTCGGGCCACTCCTGTGGAACATCGCGTACGACTCGGTGTTGCGGGCCGGCCTCCCCGACGGCGTCAGCACGGTGTGTTATGCGGATGACACACTGGTGCTGGCCGTCGGGGCGCACTGGGGGAGGGCCATGCGTCGCGCGGAGGAGGGGTCGCAACGCGTCGTCGACCGGATCAGGGGGATGGGGATGACGGTGGCGGTCCATAAGACCGAGGTGATTGCGTTTCATTCACCTCGGCAGGATCCGCCACCCCCTCTGATTCGGGTGGGTGGGGCTGACATCGAGGTGAAGCCCCAGATCAGGTATCTAGGGCTGATACTCGATAGCCACTGGCGTTTCGAGAAGCATTTCCGCTGCCTGGTCCCCCGGTTGGAAAGGATGGTTGCGGCTCTGGGCCGGATCCTGCCCAACCTGGGGGGCCCGGCGGGCCGAGTTCGTCGCCTCTATGTGGCAATGGTCCAGTCGGTGGCCCTATACGGGGCCCCCGTCTGGGCGGACGACCTGGCTGCCTCCCGGCGCAGCATGACTATGCTGCGTCGGGTGCAGAGGCGCATGGCGCTCAGGGTCGTCCGCGGGTATCGGACCATGTCACATGAGGCGGCGACGGTTCTAGCGGGGATGCCGCCCATGGACCTGCTCGCGCGGTCGCACGCGGTGATGTACCGGCACCGCGTCGACCGACGCGCGGGGGTGGGGGCGGTCCCGGGCGGGCAGGAACCTACTTGGGGCGATTTGAAGCGCCAGGCCCGGCAGTCCGTGTTGCTCGCGTGGCAGGAGCGGCTGGCTCTGCCAACCGCGGGGCACCGGACTGTCGGGGCTGTTCGGCCACTCCTGAAGGAGTGGCTGGACAGAGGCCATGGCAGCCTCACCTACCGGCTGGCACAGGTATTTTCCGGGCATGGCAGCTTCGGAAGATACCTGTGCCGGATAGGGAAGGAGCCGACGGCGCGTTGCTGCCACTGCGACGCTGAGCAGGACACGGCGGATCATACCCTGGAGGTATGCGTGGGAGGGGGAGCGCCGTGTCCTGGTCGGCGCCGTCGGGCGGGATGTCTCGCTGCCGGGCGTGGTGCACGCCATGCTCGGCAGCGAGGAGAAGTGGAGGGCCGTGGCCTCCTTCTGCGAGAACGTAATGTTGCAGAAGGAGGCCGCGGGGAGGGAGCGCGAGCTTCAGCGGCGCACAGAAGCTCGCGCTCGTGCGGTGGCCCGCGGTCGTCGCCCGGTCGCGAGGCGTCGCGGGCGGCCGCCTCGGCGTGGCGGATGACCTAGGCTGGGAGGGGGGTCCTGAGGGGACCCTCCTCCCGCCAGGCGGCGCCGGGTCGGATCGGTTGGGGGTAGGAGTGCCTCCCCCTACCGGTCCGACGCAAGGGGAGGCACCCTCGGCGGTCTGGTGCGGCCATGAACGCCCGGCCGCCGAGGGGTGGAAACGGGGTCGCGGGCGGTTGCGAGTTGGGGCTCGCAGCCGCCACTAAACGCGGCCCCGGGACGGATAGCGGCGGGATGGAGTGGCCCCGTCCCGCCGCTATGAGGCAGTGTGTCTACTGGGGGGACCGATTGTCCCCCCGGGGGATGGGCGCGAAAGCGCGGGCACGGGGAGGATACCGGAAGAATGCTTCGAGCGATTCCCGGTATCCTCCCAAAGCGTGCCGAAGGGTCACCGTGGGGTTTTTAGTGGGTAGGTCCCGCGACTGTCGTTGTACGGGCGCGGGGAATCCCACACACCCCTCCCACCTCTCCCCAAGGAGGTGGGAGGGAGTCTTTCGAAGATTTTCCCCACGACAAAAAAAAAAAAAAAAAAAAAAAAAAAAAAAAAAAAAAAGTCAGGTCTGGCATAGGTCTGGGATTCGCTCTCATCAGGCTCATACTTTCGCGTTTTTCACATACTTGTTGAACAGATCCTGGGTTTTTTCTGGTTTGTATCACGTAGTAGTGTGGTACCACACTGAAACAGTCCATTAAAGCTGGTTTGGATCAATTGCTTAGAGGATAACGCATGTTAGGTCTAGGTTAGCCCTGGGATTTTCACTCATCAGACTCATACTTTCGCAATCTTCTCATACTTGTTGAACTGATCCTGGGTTTTTTCTGGTTTGGATCACGTAGTAATTTGGTACCACACTGAAGCCGTCGATTAAACCTGGTTTCGATCAATATCTTAGAGGATAACGCAAGTTAAGTCTGGGAATGGTCTGGGATTTGACCTCATCGGACACATACTTTCGCATACTTCACATACTCGTTGAACAGATCCTGGGTTATTTTCTGGTTTGGATCTCATAGAAATGTGGTACCACAATGAAACAGTCGATTAAACCTGGTTTCACTCAATATTTTAGAGGATAACGCATGTTAGGTCTAGGTCAGGCCTGGGATTTTCACTCATCAGACTCATACTTTCGCATTCCTCACATACGTGTTGAACGGATGCTGGGTTATTTCTGGTTTGGATCACGTAGTAATGTGGGTCCACAGTGAAACAATCAATTAAACCTGGTCTTGATAAATATTTTAGAGGATAACGCATGTTAGGTCTGGGATAGGTATGGGATTTGCCCTCATCAGACTCATACTTTCGCACACTTCACATACTCGTTGAACAGATCCTGGGTTATTTTCTGGTTTGGGTCACATAGTAATGTGGTACCACACTGAAACAGTCGATTAAACCAGGTTTCGATCTATATTTTTGAGGATAACGCATGTAAGGTCTAGGTTAGGCCTGCGATTTTCACTCATCAGACTCATACTTTCGCATTCTTCACATACTTGTTGAACGGATCCTGGGTTTTTTCTGGTTTGGATCACGTAGTAATGTGGGTCCACACTGAAACAATCAATTAAACCTGGTCTTGATAAATATTTTAGAGGATAACGCATGTTAGGTCTGGGATAGGTCTGGGATTTGCCCTCATCAGACTCATACTTTCGCACACTTCCCATACTCGTTGAACAGATCCTGGGTTTTTACTGGTTTGGATCACATAGTAATGTGGTACCACACTGAAACAGTCGATTAAACCAGGTTTCGATCAATATTTTTGAGGACAACGCATGTTAGGTCTAGGTTAGGCCTGGGATTTTCACTCATCAGACTCATACTTTCGCATTCCTCACATACTTGTTGAACGGATCCTGGGTTTTTGTCTGGTTTGGATCACGTAGTAATGTGGTACCACACTGAAACATTCAATTAAACCTGGTCTTGATAAATATTTTAGAGGATAACGCATGTTAGGTCTGGGTTACGTCTAGGATTTGCCCTCATCAGGCTCATACTTTCGCATATTTCTCATTCTTCATGGCTAGATCCTGGGCTGTTTCTGCAATGTATCACGTAGTAATGTGGTACCACGCTGAAACAGTCAATTAAACCTGGTTTCGATCAATATTTTAGAGGATAACGCAAGTTAGGTCTGGGATAGGTCTAGGATTTGCCCTCATCAGGCTCTTACTATCGCATATTTCTCATACTTCATGGCTAAATCCTGGGCTATTTCTGGATTGGATCACGTAGTAAAGTGGTACCACACTGAAACATTCAATGAAACCTGTTCTGGATAAATATTTTAGAGGATAAAGCAACTTAGGTCTGGGTTAGGCCTGGGATTTTCACTCATCAGACTCATACTTTCGCATTCTTCACATACTTGTTGAACGGATCCTGTGTTTTTTCTGGTTTGGATCACGTAGTAATGTGGGTCCACACTGAAACAATCAATTAAACCTGGTCTTGATAAATATTTTAGAGGATAACACATGTTAGGTCTCGGATAGGTCTGGGATTTGCCCTCATCAGACTCATACTTTCGCACACTTCACATACTCGTTGAACAGATCCCGGGTTATTTTCTGGTTTGGATCACATAGTAATGTGGTACCACACTGAAACAGTCGATTAAACCAGGTATCGATCAATATTTTTCAGGATAACGCATGTTAGGTCTAGGTTAGGCCTGGGATTTTCACTCATCAGACTCATACTTTCGCATTCTTCACATACTTGTTGAACAGATCCCGGGTTTTTTCTGGTTTGGGTCACGTAGTAGTGTGATACTACACTGAAACAGTCGACTAAACCAGGTTTCGATCAATATTTTTGAGGATAACGCATGTTAGGTCTAGGTCAGGCCTGGGATTTTCACTCATCAGACTCATACTTTCGCATTCTTCACATACTTGTTGAACTGATCCTGGGTTTTTTCTGGTATGGATCACGTAGGAATGTGGTTCCACACTGAAACAGTCGGTTAAACCTGGTTTCGATCAATATTTTAGAGGATAACGCAAGTTAGGTCTGGGAAAGGTCTGGGATTAGCCCTCATCAGACTCATAGTTTCGCACACTTCACATACTCGTTGAACAGATCCTGGGTTATTTTCTGGTTTGGATCACATAGTAATGTGGTACCAAACTGAGACAGTCGATTAAACCAGGTTTCGATCAATATTTTAGAGGATAACGCATGTTAGGTCTAGGTTAGCCCTGGGATTTTCACTCATCAGACTCATACTTTCGCATTCTTCTTATACTTGTTGAACTGATCCTGGGTTTTTTCTGGTTTGGATCACGTAGTAATGTGGTACCACACTGAAACAGTCGATTAAACCTGGTTTCGATCAATATTTTAGAGGATAACGCAAGTTAAGTCTGGGATTGGTCTGGGATTTGACCTCATCAGACTCATACTTTCGCACACTTCACACACTCGTTGAACAGATCCTGGGTTATTTTCTGGTTTGGATCACATAGTAATGTGGTACCACAATGAAACAGTCGATTAAACCAGGTTTCGATCAATATCTTTCAGGATAACGCATGTTAGGTCTAGGTTAGGCCTGGGATTTTCACTCATCAGACTCATACTTTCGCATTCTTCACATACTTGTTGAACGGATCCTGTGTTATTTTCTGGTTTGGATCACATAGTAATGTGGTACCACACTGAAACAGTCGATTAAACCAGGTTTCGATCAATATTTTTGAGGATAACGCATGTTAGGTCTAGGTTAGGCCTGGGATTTTCACTCATCAGACTCATACATTCGCATTCCTCACATACTTGTTAAACGGATCCTGGGTTTTTACTGGTTTGGATCACGTAGTTATGTGGTACCACACTGAAACAGTCGATTAAACCTGGTTTCGATCAATATTTTAGAGAATAATTCATGTTAGGTCTGGGATTGGTCTGGGATTTGACCTCATCAGGCTCATACTTTCGCGTTTTTCACATACTTGTTGAACAGATCCTGGGTTTTTTCTGGTTTGGATCCCGTAGTAGTGTGGTACCACACTGAAACAGTCCATCAAACCTGGTTTCGCTCAATATTTTAGAGGATAGCGCATGTTAGGTCAAGGCTAGGTCTAAGATTTGCCCTCATCAGGCTCACAGTTTCGAGTTTTTCACATACCTGTTAAACAGATCCTGGGTTTTTTCCGGTTTGGATCACGAAGTAGTGTGGTACCACACTGAAACAGTCCATAATACCTGGTTTCGCACAATATTTTAGAGGATAACGCATGTTAGGTCTAGGTTAGGTCTGGGATTTGCTCTCATTAGGCTCATTCTTTCGCATATTTCTCATACTTGATGGCTAGATCATGGGCTTTTTCTGCATTGCATCACGTAGTTATGTAGTACCACACTGAAACAGTCAATGAAACCGGTTTCCATCAATATTTTAGAGGACAACGCAAGTTAGGTCTAGGTAAGGCCTGAGATTTTCACTGATCAGACTCATAATTTCGCCTTCTTCACATACTTGTTGAACGGATCCTGGGTTTTTTCTGGTTTGGAACACGTAGTAATGTGGTACCACACTGAAACATTCAATTAAACCTGGTCTTGATAAATATTTTAGAGAATAACGCATGTTAGGTCAGGGTTAGGTCTAGGATTTGCCCTCATCAGGCTCGTACTTTCGCATATTTCTCATAATTCATGGCTAGATCCTGGGCTATTTCTGGATTGGATCACGTAGTAAAGTGGTACCACACTGAAACATTCAATGAAACCTGGTCTGGATAAAAATTTTAGAGAATAACGCATGTTAGGTCAAGGTTTGGTCTAAGATTTGCCCTCATCAGGCTCACAGTTTCGCGTTATTCACATACTTGTTCAACAGATCCTGGGTTTTTTCTGGTTTGTATCACGCAGTAGTGTGGTACCACACTGAAACAGTCCATTAAACCTGGTTTGGATGAATATTTTAGAGGATAACGCATGTAAGGTCTAGGTTAGCCCTGGGATTTTCACTCATCAGACTCATACTTTCGCATTCTTCTCATACTTGATGGCTAGATCCTGGGCTTTTTCTGGATTGCATCACGTAGTAATGAAGTACAACACTGAAACAGTCAATTAAACCTGGTTTCCATCAACATCTTAGAGGACAACGCAAGTTAGGTCTAGGTAAGGCCTGAGATTTTCACTGATCAGACTCATACTTTCGCCTTCTTCACATACTTGTTGAACGGATCCTGGGTTTTTTCTGGTTTGGAACACGTAGTAATGTGGTACCACACTGAAACATTCAATTAAACCTGGTCTTGATAAATATTTTAGAGGATAACGCATGTTAGGTCTGGGATAGGTCTGGGATTAGCCCTCATCAGACTCATACTTTCGCACACTTCACATACACGTTGACGAGATCCTGGGTTTTTTTCTAGTTTGGATCACGCAGTAATGTGGTACCACACTGAAACAGTCGATTAAACCTGGTTTCGATCAATATTTTTGAGGATAACGCATGTTAGGTCTGGGATAGGTCTGGGATTAGCCCTCATCAGACTCATACTTTCGCTTTCTTCACATACGTGTTGAACGGATCCTGGGCTTTTCCTGGTTTGGATCACGTAGTAATGTGGTACCACACTGAAGCATTCAATTAAACCTGGTCTTGATAAATATTTTAGAGGATAACGCATGTTAGGTCTGGGTTACGTCTAGGATTTGCCCCCATCAGGCTCATACTTTCGCATATTTCTCATACTTCATGGCTAGATCCTGGGCTGTTTCTGCATTGTATCACGTAGTAATGTGGTACCACGCTGAAACAGTCAATTAAACCTGGTTTCGATCAATATTTTAGAGGATAACGTAAGTTAGGTCTGGGATAGGTCTAGGATTTGCCCTCATCAGGCTCATACTTTCGCACACTTCACACACTCGTTGAACAGATCCTGGGTTATTTTCTGGTTTGGATCACATAGTAATGTGGTACCACAATGAAACAGTCGATTAAACCAGGTTTCGATCAATATCTTTCAGGATAACGCATGTTAGGTCTAGGTTAGGCCTGGGATTTTCACTCATCAGACTCATACTTTCGCATTCTTCACATACTTGTTGAACGGATCCTGTGTTATTTTCTGGTTTGGATCACATAGTAATGTGGTACCACACTGAAACAGTCGATTAAACCAGGTTTCGATCAATATCTTTCAGGATAACGCATGTTAGGTCTAGGTTAGGCCTGGGATTTTCACTCATCAGACTCATACTTTCGCATTCTTCACATACTTGTTGAACGGATCCTGTGTTATTTTCTGGTTTGGATCACATAGTAATGTGGTACCACACTGAAACAGTCGATTAAACCAGGTTTCGATCAATATTTTTGAGGATAACGCATGTTAGGTCTAGGTTAGGCCTGGGATTTTCACTCATCAGACTCATACATTCGCATTCCTCACATACTTGTTAAACGGATCCTGGGTTTTTACTGGTTTGGATCACGTAGTTATGTGGTACCACACTGAAACAGTCGATTAAACCTGGTTTCGATCAATATTTTAGAGAATAATTCATGTTAGGTCTGGGATTGGTCTGGGATTTGACCTCATCAGGCTCATACTTTCGCGTTTTTCACATACTTGTTGAACAGATCCTGGGTTTTTTCTGGTTTGGATCCCGTAGTAGTGTGGTACCACACTGAAACAGTCCATCAAACCTGGTTTCGCTCAATATTTTAGAGGATAGCGCATGTTAGGTCAAGGCTAGGTCTAAGATTTGCCCTCATCAGGCTCACAGTTTCGAGTTTTTCACATACCTGTTAAACAGATCCTGGGTTTTTTCCGGTTTGGATCACGAAGTAGTGTGGTACCACACTGAAACAGTCCATAATACCTGGTTTCGCACAATATTTTAGAGGATAACGCATGTTAGGTCTAGGTTAGGTCTGGGATTTGCTCTCATTAGGCTCATTCTTTCGCATATTTCTCATACTTGATGGCTAGATCATGGGCTTTTTCTGCATTGCATCACGTAGTTATGTAGTACCACACTGAAACAGTCAATGAAACCGGTTTCCATCAATATTTTAGAGGACAACGCAAGTTAGGTCTAGGTAAGGCCTGAGATTTTCACTGATCAGACTCATAATTTCGCCTTCTTCACATACTTGTTGAACGGATCCTGGGTTTTTTCTGGTTTGGAACACGTAGTAATGTGGTACCACACTGAAACATTCAATTAAACCTGGTCTTGATAAATATTTTAGAGAATAACGCATGTTAGGTCAGGGTTAGGTCTAGGATTTGCCCTCATCAGGCTCGTACTTTCGCATATTTCTCATAATTCATGGCTAGATCCTGGGCTATTTCTGGATTGGATCACGTAGTAAAGTGGTACCACACTGAAACATTCAATGAAACCTGGTCTGGATAAAAATTTTAGAGAATAACGCATGTTAGGTCAAGGTTTGGTCTAAGATTTGCCCTCATCAGGCTCACAGTTTCGCGTTATTCACATACTTGTTCAACAGATCCTGGGTTTTTTCTGGTTTGTATCACGCAGTAGTGTGGTACCACACTGAAACAGTCCATTAAACCTGGTTTGGATGAATATTTTAGAGGATAACGCATGTAAGGTCTAGGTTAGCCCTGGGATTTTCACTCATCAGACTCATACTTTCGCATTCTTCTCATACTTGATGGCTAGATCCTGGGCTTTTTCTGGATTGCATCACGTAGTAATGAAGTACAACACTGAAACAGTCAATTAAACCTGGTTTCCATCAACATCTTAGAGGACAACGCAAGTTAGGTCTAGGTAAGGCCTGAGATTTTCACTGATCAGACTCATACTTTCGCCTTCTTCACATACTTGTTGAACGGATCCTGGGTTTTTTCTGGTTTGGAACACGTAGTAATGTGGTACCACACTGAAACATTCAATTAAACCTGGTCTTGATAAATATTTTAGAGGATAACGCATGTTAGGTCTGGGATAGGTCTGGGATTAGCCCTCATCAGACTCATACTTTCGCACACTTCACATACACGTTGACGAGATCCTGGGTTTTTTTCTAGTTTGGATCACGCAGTAATGTGGTACCACACTGAAACAGTCGATTAAACCTGGTTTCGATCAATATTTTTGAGGATAACGCATGTTAGGTCTGGGATAGGTCTGGGATTAGCCCTCATCAGACTCATACTTTCGCTTTCTTCACATACGTGTTGAACGGATCCTGGGCTTTTCCTGGTTTGGATCACGTAGTAATGTGGTACCACACTGAAGCATTCAATTAAACCTGGTCTTGATAAATATTTTAGAGGATAACGCATGTTAGGTCTGGGTTACGTCTAGGATTTGCCCCCATCAGGCTCATACTTTCGCATATTTCTCATACTTCATGGCTAGATCCTGGGCTGTTTCTGCATTGTATCACGTAGTAATGTGGTACCACGCTGAAACAGTCAATTAAACCTGGTTTCGATCAATATTTTAGAGGATAACGTAAGTTAGGTCTGGGATAGGTCTAGGATTTGCCCTCATCAGGCTCTTACTATCGCATATTTCTCATACTTCATGGCTAGATCCTGGGCTATTTCTGGATTGGATCACGTAGTAAAGTGGTACCACACTGAAACAATCAATGAAACCTGTTCTGGATAAATATTTTAGAGGATAACGCATCTTAGGTCTGGATTAGGTCTAAGATTTGCCCTCATCAGGCTCACAGTTTCGCGTTTTTCACATACTGGTTGAACGGATCCTGGGTTTTTCCTGGTTTGGGTCACGTAGTAATGTGGGACCACACTGAAACAGTCAATTAAACCTGGTTTCGACCAATATTTTAGAGAATAATTCATGTTAGGTCTAGGTTAGGTCTGGGATTTGCTCTCATCAGGCTCATACTTTCGCACACTTCACATACTTGTTGAACGGATCCTGGGTTTTTTCTAGTTTGGATCACGTAGTAGTGTGGTACCACACTGACACAGTCCATTAAACCTGGTTTCGCTCAATATTTTAGAGGATAACGCATGTTAGGTCTAGGTCAGTCCTGGGATTTTCACTCATCAGACTCATACTTTCGGATTCTTCACATACTTGTTGAAAGGATCTTGGGCTTTTCTGGTTTGGATCACGTAGTAATGTGGGTCCACACTGAAACAATCAATTAAACCTGGTCTTGATAAATATTTTAGAGGATAACGCATGTTAGGTCTGGGATAGGTCTGGGATTTGCCCTCATCAGACTCATACTTTCGCACACTTCACATACTCGTTGAACAGATCCTGCGTTATTTTCTGGTTTGGATCACATAGTAATGTGGTACCACACTGAAACATTCAATTAAACCTGGTCTTGATAAATATTTTAGAGGATAACGCATGTTAGGTCTGGGTTAGGTCTAGGATTTGCCCACATCAGGCTCATACTTTCGCATATTTCTCATACTTCATAGCTAGATCCTGGGCTATTTCTGGATTGGATCACGTAGTAAAGTGGTACCACACTGAAACATTCAATGAAACCTGGTCTGGATAAATATTTTAGAGGACAACGCATCTTAGGTCTGGGTTAGGTCTAAGATTTGCCCTCATCAGGCTCACAGTTTCGCGTTTTTCACATACTTGTTGAACAGATCCTGGGTTTTTTCTTGTTTGGATCACGAAGTAGTGTGGTACCACACTGAAACAGTCCATTAAACCTGGTTTAGCTCAATATTTTAGAGGATAACGCATGTTAGGTCTAGGTTAGGTCTGGGATTTGCTCTCATCAGGCTCATTCTTTCGCATATTTCTCATACTTGATGGCTATATCCTGGGCTTTTTCTGGATTGCATCACGTAGTAACGTAGTACCACACTGTAACAGTCAATCAAACCAGGTTTCCATCAATATTTTAGAGGACAACGCAAGTTAGGTCTAGGTAAGGCCTGAGATTTTCACTGATCAGACTCATACTTTCGCCTTCTTCACATACTTGTTGAACGGATCCTGGGTTTCTTCTGGTTTGGAACACGTAGTAATGTGGTACCACACTGAAACATTCAATTAAACCTGGTTTCGATCAATATTTTAGAGGATAACGCATGTTAGGTCTGGGTTAGGTCTAGGATTTGCCCTCATCAGGCTCATACTTTCGCATATTTCTCATACTTCATGGCTAGATCCTGGGCTGTTTCTGCATTGTATCACGTAGTAATGTGGTACCACGCTGAAACAGTCAATTAAACCTGGTTTCGATCAATATTTTAGAGGATAACGCATGTTAGGTCTGGGTTAGGTCTAGGATTTGCCCTCATCAGGCTCATACTTTCGCATATTTCTCATACTTCATTGCTAGATCCTGGGCTATTTCTGGATTGGATCACGTAGTAAAGTGGTACCACACTGAAACATTCAATGAAACCTGTTCTGGATAAATATTTTAGAGGATAACGCATCTTAGGTCTGGGTTAGGTCTAAGATTTGCCCTCATCAGGCTCACAGTTTCGCGTTTTTCACATACTTGTTATACAGATCCTGGGTTATTTCTGGTTTGGATCAGGTAGTAATGTGGTACCACACTGAAACAGTCCATTAAACTGGGTTTGGATCAATGTTTTAGAGGATAACGCATGTTAGGTCTAGGTTAGCCCTGGGATTTTCACTCATCAGACTCATACTTTCGCATTCTTCTTATACTTGTTGAACTGATCCTGGGTTTTTTCTGGTTTGGATCACGTAGTAATGTGGTACGACACTGAAACAGTCGATTAAACCTGGTTTCGATCAATATTTTAGAGGATAACGCAAGTTAAGTCTGGGATTGGTCTGGGATTTGACCTCATCAGACTCATACTTTCGCACACTTCACATACTCGTTGAACAGATCCTGGGTTATTTTCTGGTTTGGATCACATAGTAATGCGGCACCACACTGAAGGAGTCGATTAAACCACGTTTCAATCAATATTTTTGAGGATAACGCATGTTAGGTCTAGGTTAGGCCTGGGATTTTCACACATCACACTCATACTTTCGCATTCATCACATACTTGTTGAACGGATCCTGGGTTTTTTCTGGTTTGGATCACGTAGTAATGTGGGACCACACTGAATCAGTCAATTAAACCTGGTTTCGACCAATATTTTAGAGAATAATTCATGTTAGGTCTAGGTTAGGTCTGGGATTTTCTCTCATCAGGCTCATTCTTTCGCATATTTCTCATACTTGATGGCTAGATCCTGGGCTTTTTCTGGATTGGATCACGTAGTAATGAAGTACAACACTGAAACAGTCAATTAAACCTGGTTTCCATCAATATTTTTGAGGATAACGCATGTTAGGTCTAGGTTAGCCCTGGGATTTTCACTCATCAGACTCATACTTTCGCATTCTTCTCATACTTGTTGAACAGATCCTGGGTTTTTTCTGGTTTGTATCACGTAGTAGTGTGGTACCACACTGAAACAGTCCATTAAACCTGGTTTGGATCAATAGTTTAGAGGATAACGCATGTTAGGTCTAGGTTAGCCCTGGGATTTTCACTCATCAGACTCATACTTTCGCATTCTTCTCATACATGTTGAACTGATCTTGGGGTTTTTCTGGATTGGATCACGTAGTAATGTGGTACCACACGGAAACAGTCGACTAAACCTGGTTTCGATCAATATCTTAGAGGATAACGCAAGTTAAGTCTGGGATTGTTCTGGGATTTGACCTCATCAGACTCATACTTTCGCACACTTCACATACTCGTTGAACAGATCCTGGGTTATTTTCTGGTTTGGATCACATAGTAATGTGGTACCACACTGAAACAGTCGATTAAACCAGGTTTCGATCAATATTTTTGAGGATAACGCATGTTAGGTCTAGGTTAGGCCTGGTATTTTCACTCATCAGACTCATACTTTCGCATTCTTCACATACTTGTTGAACGGATCCTGGGTTTTTTCTGGTTTGGATCACGTAGTAATGTGGTACCACACTGAAACAGTCGATTAAACCTCGATATGATCAATATTTTAGAGGATAACGCATAGTTAGGTTTGGGATAGGTCTGGGATTTGACCTCATCAGACTCATACTTTCGCACACTTCACATACTCGTTGAACAGATCCTGGGTTATTTTCTGGTTTGGATCACATAGTAATGTGGTACCACACTGAAACAGTCGATTAAACCTGGTTGCGATCAATATTTTAGAGAATAATTCATGTTAGGTCTAGGTTAGGTCTGGGATTTGCTCTAATCAGGCACGTTCTTTCGGATATTTCTCATACTTGATGGCTAGATCCTGGGCTTTTTCTGGATTGCATCACGTAGTAATGAAGTACAACACTGAAACAGTCAATTAAACCTGGTTTCCATCAATATCTTAGAGGACAACGCAAGTTAGGTCTGGGATAGGTCTGGGATTTGCCCTCAGCAGGCTCATACTTTCGCATATCTCCCATACTTCTTGGCTAGATCCTGGGCTGTTTCTGGATTGTATCAGGTAGTAATGTGGTACCATGCTGAAACAGTCAATTAAACCTGGTTTCGATCAATATTTTAGAGGATAACGCAAGTTAGGTCTGGCATAGGTCTGGGATTCGCCCTCATCAGGCTCATACTTTCGCGTTTTTCACATACTTGTTGAACAGATCCTGGGTTTTTTCTGGTTTGTATCACGTAGTAGTGTGGTACCACACTGAAACAGTCTATTAAACCTGGTTTGGATGGATATTTTAGAGGACAACGCATGTAAGGTCTAGGTTAGCCATGGGATTTCCACTCATCAGACTCAGACTTTCGCATTCTTCTCATACTTGTTGAACTGATCTTGGGTTTTTTCTGGTTTGGATCACGTAGTAATGTGGTACCACACTGAAACAGACGATTAAACCTGGTTTCGATCAATATCTTAGAGGATAACGCAAGTTAAGTCTGGGATTGGTCTGGGATTTGACCTCATCAGACTCATACTTTCGCACACTTCACATACTCGTTGAACAGATCCTGGGTTATTTTCTGGTTTGGATCACATAGTAATGTGGTACCACACTGAAACAGTCGATTAAACCAGGTTTCGATCAATATTTTAGAGGATAACGCATGTTAGGTCTAGGTTAGGCCTGGGATTTTCACTCATCAGACTCATACTTTCGCATTCTTCACACACCTGTTGAACGGATCCTGGGTTTTTTCTGGTTTGGATCACGTAGTAATGTGGGACCACACTGAAACAGTCAATTATACCTGGTTTCGATCAATATTTTAGAGAATAATTCATGTTAGGTCTAGGTTAGGTCTGGGATTTGCTCTCATCAGGCTCATTCTTTTGTATATTTCTCATACATGTTGAACAGATCCTGGGTTTTTTCTGGTTTGGATCACGTAGTAGTGTGGTACCACAATAAAACAGTCAATTAAACCTGGTTTCGATCAATATTTTAGAGGATATCGCAAGTTAGGTCTGGGATAGGTCTGGGATTTGCCCTCATCAGACTCATACTTTCGGACACTTGACATACTCGTTGATCAGATCCTGGGTTTTTTTCTGGTTTGGATCACGTAGTAATGTGGTACCACACTGAAACAATCAATTAAACCTGGTTTCCATTAATATTTTAGAGGACAACGCAAGTTAGGTCTGGGATAGGTCTGGGATTTGCCCTCATCAGGCTCATACTTTCGCGTTTTTCACATACTTGTTGAACAGATCCTGGGTTTTTTCTGGTTTGGATCCCCTAGTAGTGTGGTACCACAATAAAACAGTCAATTAAACCTGGTTTCGATCAATATTTTAGAGAATATCGCAAGTTAGGTCTGGGATAGGTCTGGGATTTGCCCTCATCAGACTCATACTTTCGGACACTTGACATACTCGTTGATCAGATCCTGGGTTTTTTTCTGGTTTGGATCACGTAGTAATGTGGTACCACACTGAAACATTCAATGAAACCAGGTCTGGATAAATATTTTAGAGGATAACGCAAGTTAGGTCTGGGATTAGCCCTCATCAGACTCATACTTTCGCTTTCTTCACATACTCGTTGAACAGATCCTGTGTTATTTTCTGGTTTGGATCACATAGTAATGTGGTACCACACTGAAACAGTCGATTAAACCAGGTTTCGATCAATATTTTTGAGGATAACGCATGTTAGGTCTAGGTTAGGTCTGGGATTTTCACTCATCAGACTCATACTTTCGCACACTTCACATACTCGTTGGACAGATCCTGGGTTTTTTTCTGGTTTGGATCACGTAGTAATGTGGGACCACACTGAAACAATCAATTAAACCTGGTCTTGATAAATATTTTAGAGGACAACGTATGTTAGGTCTGGGTTAGGTCTAGGATTTGCCCTCATCAGGCTCATACTTTCGCATATTTCTCATACTTCATGGCTAGATCCTGGGCTATTTCTGGATTGGATCACGTAGTAATGTGGTACCTCACTGAAACAGTCAATTAAACCTGGTTTCGCTCAATATTTTAGAAGATAACGCATGTTAGGCCTAGGTTAGGCCTGGGATTTGCCTTATCAGGGTCATACTTTCGCACACTTCACATACTCGTTGGACAGATCCTGGGTTTTTTTCTGGTTTGGATCACGTAGTAATGTGGTAACACACTGAAACAGTCGATTAAACCTGGTTTCGATCAATATTATTGAGGATAACGCATGTTAGGTCTAGGTCAGGTCTAGGATTTGCCCTCATCAGGCTCATACTTTCTCATATTTCTCATACTTCATGGCTGGATCCTGGGCTATTTCTGGATTGGATAACGTAGTAATGTGGTACCACACTGAAACAGTCAATTAAACCTGGTTTCGATTAATATTTTAGAGAACAATTCATGTTAGGTCTGGGTTAGGTCTGGGATTTGCTCTCATCAGGCTCATTCTTTCGCATATTTTTCATACTTGATGGCTAGATCCTGGGCTTTTTCTGGATTGCATCACGTAGTAATGGAGTACAACACTGAAACAGTCAATTAAACCTGGTTTCCATCAATATTTTAGAGGACAACGCAAGTTAGGTCTAGGTTAGGCCTGGGATTTGCCCTCATCAGGATCATACTTTTGCAGTTTTAACATACATGTTCACCTGATCGAGGGTTTTTTCTGCTTTGGATCACGTAGTGAAGTGGTACCACACTGAAACAGTCCATTAAACCTGGTTTGCATCAATATTTTAGAGGATAACGCATGTTAGGTCTAGGTTAGCCCCGAGATTTTCACTCATCAGACTCATACTTTCGCATTCTTCACATACTTGTTGAACGGTTCCTGGGTTTTTTCTGGTTTGGATCACGTAGTAATGTGGGACCACACTGAAACAATCAATTAAACCTGGTCTTGATAAATATTTTAGAGGACAACGTATGTTAGGTCTGGGTTAGGTCTAGGATTTGCCCTCATCAGGCTCATACTTTCGCATATTTCTCATACTTCATGGCTAGATCCTGGGCTATTTCTGGATTGGATCACGTAGTAATGTGGTACTACACTGAAACAGTCAATTAAACCTGGTTTCGCTCAATATTTTAGAGGATAACGCAAGTTAGGTCTGGCATAGGTCTGGGATTCGCCCTCATCAGGCTCATACTTTCGCGTTGTTCACATACTTGTTGAACAGATCCTGGGTTTTTTCTGGTTTGTATCACGTAGTAGTGTGGTACCACACTGAAACAGTCTATTAAACCTGGTTTGGATGGATATTTTAGAGGACAACGCATGTTAGGTCTAGGTTAGGCCTGGGATTTTCACTCATCAGACTCATACTTTCGCATTCTTCACACACTTGTTGAACGGATCCTGGGTTTTTTCTGGTTTGGATCACGTAGTAATGTGGGACCACACTGAAACAGTCAATTAAACCTGGTTTCGATCAATATTTTAGAGAATAATTCATGTTAGGTCTAGGTTAGGTCTGGGATTTGCTCTCATCAGGCTCATTCTTTCGTATATTTCTCATACATGTTGAACAGATCCTGGGTTTTTTCTGGTTTGGATCACGTAGTAGTGTGGTACCACAATAAAACAGTCAATTAAACCTGGTTTCGATCAATATTTTAGAGGATATCGCAAGTTAGGTCTGGGGTAGGTCTGGGATTTGCCCTCATCAGACTCATACTTTCGGACACTTGACATACTCGTTGATCAGATCCTGGGTTTTTTTCTGGTTTGGATCACGTAGTAATGTGGTACCACACTGAAACAATCAATTAAACCTGGTTTCCATCAATATTTTAGAGGACAACGCAAGTTAGGTCTGGGATAGGTCTGGGATTTGCCCTCATCAGGCTCATACTTTCGCGTTTTTCACATACTTGTTGAACAGATCCTGGGTTTTTTCTGGTTTGGATCCCGTAGTAGTGTGGTACCACAATAAAACAGTCAATTAAACCTGGTTTCGATCAATATTTTAGAGGATATCGCAAGTTAGGTCTGGGATAGGTCTGGTATTTGCCCTCATCAGACTCATACTTTCGGACACTTGACATACTCGTTGATCAGATCCTGGGTTTTTTTCTGGTTTGGATCACGTAGTAATGTGGTACCACACTGAAACATTCAATGAAACCAGGTCTGGATAAATATTTTAGAGGATAACGCAAGTTAGGTCTGGGATTAGCCCTCATCAGACTCATACTTTCCCTTTCTTCACATACTCGTTGAACAGATCCTGTGTTATTTTCTGGTTTGGATCACATAGTAATGTGGTACCACACTGAAACAGTCGATTAAACCAGGTTTCGATCAATATTTTTGAGGATAACGCATGTTAGGTCTAGGTTAGGTCTGGGATTTTCACTCATCAGACTCATACTTTCGCACACTTCACATACTCGTTGGACAGATCCTGGGTTTTTTTCTGGTTTGGATCACGTAGTAATGTGGTACCACACTGAAACAATCAATTAAACCTGGTTTCCATCAATATTTCAGAGGACAACGCAAGTTAGGTCTGGGATAGGTCTGGGATTTGCCCTCATCAGGCTCATACTTTCGCGTTTTTCACATACTTGTTGAACAGATCCTGGGTTTTTTCTGGTTTGAATCACATAGTAATGTGGTACCACACTGAAACAGTCGATTAAACCAGGTTTCGATCAATATTTTTGAGGATAACGCATGTTAGGTCTAGGTTAGGTCTGGGATTTGCTCTCATCAGGCTCATTCTTTCGTATATTTCTCATACATGTTGAACAGATCCTGGGTTTTTTCTGGTTTGGATCACGTAGTAGTGTGGTACCACAATAAAACAGTCAATTAAACCTGGTTTCGTTCAATATTTTAGAGGATATCGCAAGTTAGGTCTGGGGTAGGTCTGGGATTTGCCCTCATCAGGCTCATACTTTCGCGTTTTTCACATACTTGTTGAACAGATCCTGGGTTTTTTCTGGTTTGGATCCCGTAGTAGTGTGGTACCACAATAAAACAGTCAATTAAACCTGGTTTCGATCAATATTTTAGAGGATATCGCAAGTTAGGTCTGGGATAGGTCTGGTATTTGCCCTCATCAGACTCATACTTTCGGACACTTGACATACTCGTTGATCAGATCCTGGGTTTTTTTCTGGTTTGGATCACGTAGTAATGTGGTACCACACTGAAACAATCAATTAAACCTGGTTTCCATCAATATTTCAGAGGACAACGCAAGTTAGGTCTGGGATAGGTCTGGGATTTGCCCTCATCAGGCTCATACTTTCGCGTTTTTCACATACTTGTTGAACAGATCCTGAGTTTTTTCTGGTTTGAATCCCGTAGTAGTGTGGTACCACAATAAAACAGTCAATTAAACCTGGTTTCGATCAATATTTTAGAGGATTTCGCAAGTTAGGTCTGGGATAGGTCTGGGATTTGCCCTCATCAGGCTCATACTTTCGCGTTTTTCACATACTTGTTGAACAGATCCTGGGTTTTTTCAGGTTTGGATCCCGTAGTAGTGTGGTACCACACTGAAACAATCAATTAAACCTGGTTTCCATCAATATTTTAGAGGACAACGCATGTTAGGTCTAGGTCAGGTCTAGGATTTGCCCTCATCAGGCTCATACTTTCTCATATTTCTCATACTTCATGGCTAGATCCTGGGCATTTCTGGATTGGATCACGTAGTAATGTGGTACTACACTGAAACAGTCAATTAAACCTGGTTTCGCTCAATATTTTAGAAGATAACGCATGTTAGGCCTAGGTTAGGCCTGGGATTTGCCTTATCAGGGTCATACTTTCGCAGTTTTAACATGCATGTTGACCTGATCGAGTGTTTTTTCTGCTTTGGATCACGTAGTAAAGTGGTACCACAACTAAAACAGTCAATTAAACCTGGTTTCGATCACTATTTTAGACGATAGTGCAAGTTAGGTCTGGGATAGATCTGGGATTAGCCCTCATCAGACTCATACTTTCGCATATTTCTCATACTTGATGACTAGATCCTGGGCTTTTTCTGGATTGCATCACGTAGTAATGAAGTACAACACTGAAACAGTCAATTAAACCTGGTTTCGCTCAATATTTTAGAAGATAACGCAAGTTAGGTCTGGCATAGGTCTGGGATTCGCCCTCATCAGGCTCATACTTTCGCGTTTTTCACATACTTGTTGAACAGATCCTGGGTTTTTTCTGGTTTGTATCACGTAGTAGTGTGGTACCACACTGAAACAGTCTATTAAACCTGGTTTGGATGAATATTTTAGAGGATAACGCATGTAAGGTCTAGGTTAGCCCTGGGATTTCCACTCATCAGACTCATACTTTCGCATTCTTCTCATACTTGTTGAACTGATCTTGGGTTTTTTCTGGTTTGGATCACGTACTAATGTGGTACCACACTGAAACAGGCGATTAAACCTGGTTTCGATCAATATCTTAGAGGATAACGCAAGTAAAGTCTGGGATTGGTCTGGGATTTGACCTCATCAGACTCATACTTTCGCACACTTCACATACTCGTTGAACAGATCCTGGGTTATTTTCTGGTTTGGATCACATAGTAATGTGGTACCACACTGAAACAGTCGATTAAACCAGGTTTCGATCAATATTTTAGAGGATAACGCATGTTAGGTCTAGGTTAGGCCTGGGATTTTCACTCATCAGACTCATACTTTCGCATTCTTCACATACTTGTTGAACGGATCCTGGGTTTTTTCTGGTTTGGATCACGTAGTAATGTGGGACCACACTGAAACAGTCAATTAAACCTGGTTTCGATCAATATTTTAGAGAATAATTCATGTTAGGTCTAGGTTAGGTCTGGGATTTGCTCTCATCAGGCTCATTCTTTCGTATATTTCTCATACATGTTGAACAGATCCTGGGCTTTTTCTGGTTTGGATCACGTAGTAATGTGGGACCACACTGAAACAATCAATTAAACCTGGTTTCCATCAATATTTTAGAGGACAACGCAAGTTAGGTCTGGGATAGGTCTGGGATTTGCCCTCATCAGGCTCATACTTTCGCGTTTTTCACATACTTGTTGAACAGATCCTGGGTTTTTTCTGGTTTGGATCCCGTAGTAGTGTGGTACCACAATAAAACAGTCAATTAAACCTGGTTTCGATCAATATTTTAAAGGATATCGCAAGTTAGGTCTGGGAGAGGTCTGGGAATTGCCCTCATCAGACTCATACTTTCGGACACTTGACATACTCGTTGATCAGATCCTGGGTTTCTTTCTGGTTTGGATCACGTAGTAATGTGGTACCACACTGAAACATTCAATAAAACCAGGTCTGGATAAATATTTTAGAGGATAACGCAAGTTAGGTCTGGGATAGGTCTGGGATTAGCCCTCATCAGACTCATACTTTCGCTTTCTTCACATACTCGTTGAACAGATCCTGTGTTATTTTCTGGTTTGGATCACATAGTAATGTGGTACCACACTGGAACAGTCGATTAAACCAGGTTTCGATCAATATATTTGAGGATAACGCATGTTAGGTCTAGGTTAGGTCTGGGATTTTCACTCATCAGACTCATACTTTCGCATTCTTCACATACTTGTTGAACGGATCCTGGGTTTTTTCTGGTTTGGATCACGTAGTAATGTGGGACCACACTGAAACAATCAATTAAACCTGGTCTTGATAAATATTTTAGAGGACAACGTATGTTAGGTCTGGGTTAGGTCTAGGATTTGCCCTCATCAGGCTCATACTTTCGCATATTTCTCATACTTCATGGCTAGATCCTGGGCTATTTCTGGATTGGATCACGTAGTATTGTGGTACTACACTGAAACAGTCAATTAAACCTGGTTTCGCTCAATATTTTAGAAGATAACGCATGTTAGGCCTAGGTTAAGCCTGGGATTTGCCTTATCAGGGTCATACTTTCGCAGTTTTAACATGCATGTTGACCTGATCGAGTGTTTTTTCTGCTTTGGATCACGTAGTAAAGTGGTACCACAACTAAAACAGTCAATTAAACCTGGTTTCGATCACTATTTTAGAGGATAGTGCAAGTTAGGTCTGGGATAGGTCTGGGATTATCCCTCATCAGACTCATACTTTCGCATTCTTCTCATACTTGTTGAACTGATCCTGGGTTTTTTCTGGTTTGGATCACGTAGTAATGTGGTACCACACTGAAACAGTCGATTAAACCGGGTTTCGATCAATATTTTAGAGGATAACGCAAGTTAAGTCTGGGATTGGTCTGGGATTTGACCTCATCAGACTCATACTTTCGCACACTTCACATACTTGTTGAACGGATCCTGGGTTTTTTCTGGTTTGGACCCCGTAGTAGTGTGGTACCACACTGAAACAGTCCATTAAACCTGGTTTCGCTCAATATTTTAGAGGATAACGCATGTTAGGTCTAGGTCAGGCCTGGGATTTTCACTCATCAGACTCATACTTTCGCATTCTTCACATACTTGTTGAACGGATGCTGTGTTTTTTCTGGTATGGATCACGTAGTAATGTGGGTCCACACTGAAACAATCAATTAAACCTTGTCTTGATAAATATTTTAGAGGATAACGCATGTTAGGCTTGGGTTAGGTCTAGGATTTGCCCTCAGCAGGCTCATACTTCCGCATATCTCTCATATTTCATGGCGAGATCCTGGGCTGTTTCTGGATTGTATCACATAGTAATGTGGTACCATGCTGAAACAGTCAATTAAACCTGGTTTCGATCAATATTTTAGAGGATACCGCAAGTTAGGTCTGGCATAGGTCTGGGATTCGCCCTCATCAGGCTCATACTTTCGCACACTTCACATACTTGTTGAACGGATCCTGGGTTTTTTCTGGTTTGGATCACGTAGTAATGTGGTACCACACTGAAACAGACGATTAAACCTGGTTTCGATCAATATCTTAGAGGATAACGCAAGTTAAGTCTGGGATTGGTCTGGGATTTGACCTCATCGGACTCATACTTTCGCACACTTCACATACTTGTTGAACGGATCCTGGGTTTTTTCTGGTTTGGACCCCGTAGTAGTGTGGTACCACACTGAAACAGTCCATTAAACCTGGTTTCGCTCAATATTTTAGAGGATAACGCATGTTAGGTCTAGGTCAGGCCTGGGATTTTCACTCATCAGACTCATACTTTCGCATTCTTCACATACTTGTTGAACGGATGCTGTGTTTTTTCTGGTATGGATCACGTAGTAATGTGGGTCCACACTGAAACAATCAATTAAACCTTGTCTTGATAAATATTTTAGAGGATAACGCATGTTAGGCTAGGGTTAGGTCTAGGATTTGCCCTCAGCAGGCTCATACTTTCGCATATCTCTCATATTTCATGGCTAGATCCTGGGCTGTTTCTGGATTGTATCACATAGTAATGTGGTACCATGCTGAAACAGTCAATTAAACCTGGTTTCGATCAATATTTTAGAGGATACCGCAAGTTAGGTCTGGCATAGGTCTGGGATTCGCCCTCATCAGGCTCATACTTTCGCGTTTTTCACATACTTGTTGAGCAGATCCTGGGTTTTTTCTGGTTTGTATCACGTAGTAGTGTGGTACCACACTGAAACAGTCCATTAAACCTGGTTTCGCTCAATATTTTAGAGGATAACGCATGTTAGGTCTAGGTTAGGCCTGGGATTTTCACTCATCAGACTCATACTTTCGCATTCTTCTCATACTTGTTGAACTGATCTTGGGTTTTTTCTGGTTTGGATCACGTAGTAATGTGGTACCACACTGAAACAGACGATTAAACCTGGTTTCGATCAATATCTTAGAGGATAACGCAAGTTAAGTCTGGGATTGGTCTGGGATTTGACCTCATCAGACTCATACTTTCGCACACTTCACATACTCGTTGAACAGATCCTGGGTTATTTTCTGGTTTGGATCACATAGTAATGTGGTACCACACTGAAACAGTCGATTAAACCAGGTTTCGATCAATATTTTAGAGGATAACGCATGTTAGGTCTAGGTTAGGCCTGGGATTTTCACTCATCAGACTCATACTTTCGCATTCTTCACATACTTGTTGAACGGATCCTGGGTTTTTTCTGGTTTGGATCACGTAGTAATGTGGGACCACACTGAAACAGTCAATTAAACCTGGTTTCGATCAATATTTTAGAGAATAATTCATGTTAGGTCTAGGTTAGGTCTGGGATTTGCTCTCATCGGGCTCATTCTTTCGTATATTTCTCATACATGTTGAACAGATCCTGGGTTTTTTCTGGTTTGGATCACGTAGTAATGTGGGACCACACTGAAACAATCAATTAAACCTGGTTTCCATCAATATTTTAGAGGACAACGCAAGTTAGGTCTGGGATAGGTCTGGGATTTGCCCTCATCAGGCTCATACTTTCGCGTTTTTCACATACTTGTTGAACAGATCCTGGGTTTTTTCTGGTTTGGATCCCGTAGTAGTGTGGTACTACAATAAAACAGTCAATTAAACCTGGTCTTGATAAATATTTTAGAGGATAACGCATGTTAGGGCTAGGTTAGCCCTGGGATTTGCACTCATCAGACTCATACTTTCGGACACTTGACATACTCGTTGATCAGATCCTGGGTTTTTTTCTGGTTTGGATCACGTAGTAATGTGGGACCACACTGAAACATTCAATGAAACCAGGTCTGGATAAATATTTTAGAGGATAACGCAAGTTAGGTCTGGGAAAGGTCTGGGATTAGCCCTCATCAGACTCATACTTTCGCTTTCTTCACATACTCGTTGAACAGATCCTGTGTTATTTTCTGGTTTGGATCACATAGTAATGTGGTACCACACTGGAACAGTCGATTAAACCAGGTTTCGATCAATATTTTTGAGGATAACGCATGTTAGGTCTAGGTTAGGTCTGGGATTTTCACTCATCAGACTCATACTTTCGCATTCTTCACATACTTGTTGAACGGATCCTGGGTTTTTTCTGGTTTGGATCACGTAGTAATGTGTGACCACACTGAAACAATCAATTAAACCTAGTCTTGATAAATATTTTAGAGGACAACGTATGTTAGGTCTGGGTTAGGTCTAGGATTTGCCCTCATCAGGCTCATACTTTCGCATATTTCTCATACTTCATGGCTAGATCCTGGGCTATTTCTGGATTGAATCACGTAGTAATGTGGTACTACACTGAAACAGTCAATTAAACCTGGTTTCGCTCAATATTTTAGAAGATAACGCATGTTAGGCCTAGGTTAGGCCTGGGATTTGCCTTATCAGGGTCATACTTTCGCATATTTCTCATACTTGATGGCTAGATCCTGGGCTTTTTCTGGATTGCATCACGTAGTAATGAAGTACAACACTGAAACAGTCAATTAAACCTGGTTTCCATCAATATTTTAGAGGACAACGCAAGTTAGGTCTAGGTTAGGCCTGGGATTTGCCCTCATCTGACTCATACTTTCGCACACTTCACATACTCGTTGGACAGATCCTGGGTTTTTTTCTGGTTTGGATCACGTAGTAATGTGGTAACACACTGAAACAGTCGATTAAACCTGGTTTCGATCAATATTATTGAGGATAACGCATGTTAGGTCTAGGTCAGGTCTAGGATTTGCCCTCATCAGGCTCATACTTTCTCATATTTCTCATACTTCATGGCTGGATCCTGGGCTATTTCTGGATTGGATAACGTAGTAATGTCGTACCACACTGAAACAGTCAATTAAACCTGGTTTCGATTAATATTACAGAGAATAATTCATGTTAGGTCTGGGTTAGGCCTGGGATTTGCCTTATCAGGGTCATACTTTCGCATATTTCTCATACTTGATGGCTAGATCCTGGGCTTTTTCTTGGATTGCATCACGTAGTAATGAAGTACAACACTGAAACAGTCAATTAAACCTGTTTTCCATCAATATTTTAGAGGACAACGCAAGTTAGGTCTAGGTTAGGCCTGGGATTTGCCCTCATCAGGATCATACTTTTGCAGTTTTAACATACATGTTCACCTGATCGAGGGTTTTTTCTGCTTTGGATCACGTAGTAAAGTGGTACCACACTGAAACAGTCCATTAAACCTGGTTTGCATCAATATTTTAGTGGATAACGCATGTTAGGTCTAGGTTAGCCCCGAGATTTTCACTCATCAGAATCATACATTCGCATTCTTCACATACTTGTTGAACGGTTCCTGGGTTTTTTCTGGTTTCGATCACGTTGTAATGTGGGACCACACTGAAACAATCAATTAAACCTGGTCTTGATAAATATTTTAGAGGACAACGTATGTTAGGTCTGGGTTAGGTCTAGGATTTGCCCTCATCAGGCTCATACTTTCGCATATTTCTCATACTTCATGGCTAGATCCTGGGCTATTTCTGGATTGGATCACGTAGTAATGTGGTACTACACTGAAACAGTCAATTAAACCTGGTTTCGCTCCATATTTTAGAAGATAACGCATGTTAGGCCTAGGTTAGGCCTGGGATTTGCCTTATCAGGGTCATACTTTCGCAGTTTTAACATGCATGTTGACCTGATCGAGTGTTTTTTCTGCTTTGGATCACGTAGTAAAGTGGTACCACAACTAAAACAGTCAATTAAACCTGGTCTCGATCACTATTTTAGAGGATAGTGCAAGTTAGGTCTGGGATAGGTCTGGGATTAACCCTCATCAGACTCATACTTTCGCATATTTCTCATACTTGATGACTAGATCCTGGGCTTTTTCTGGATTGCATCACGTAGTAATGAAGTACAACACAGAAACAGTCAATTAAACCTGGTTTCGCTCAATATTTTAGAAGATAACGCATGTTAGGTCTAGGTTAGGCCTGGGATTTGCCCTCATCAGGGTCATACTTTCGCAGTTTTAACATGCATGTTGACCTGATCGAGGGTTTTTTCTGCTTTGGATCACGTAGTAAAGTGGTACCAGAACTAAAACAGTCAATTAAACCTGGTTTCGATCACTATTTTAGAGGATAACGCAAGTTAGGTCTGGGATAGGTCTGGGATTATCTCTCATCAGACTCATACTTTCGCACACTTCACATACTCGTTGACAAGATCCTGGGTTTTTTTCTGGTTTGGATCACGTAGTAATGTGGTACCACACTGAAACTGTCGGTTAAACCTGGTTTCGATCAATATTTTAGTGGATAACGCAAGTTAGGTCTGGGATAGGTCTGGGATTTGCCCTCATCAGACTCATACCTACGCACACTTCACATACTCGGTGAACAGATCCTGGGTTATTTTCCGGTTTGGATCACATAGTAATGTGGTACCAAACTGAAACAGTCAATTAAACCTGGTTTCCATCAATAGTTTAGAGGACAACGCATGTTAGGTCTAGGTTAGGCCTGGGATTTGCCCACATCAGGGTCATACTTTCGCAGTTTTTACATACATGTTGACCTGATCGAGGGTTTTTTTCTGGTTTGGATCTCGTAGTAATGTGGTACCACACTGAAACTGTCGGTTAAACCTGGTTTCGATCAATATTTTAGTGGATAACGCAAGTTAGGTCTGGGATAGGTCTGGGATTTGCCCTCATCAGACTCATACCTACGCACACTTCACATACTCGGTGAACAGATCCTGGGTTATTTTCCGGTTTGGATCACATAGTAATGTGGTACCAAACTGAAACAGTCAATTAAACCTGGTTTCCATCAATAGTTTAGAGGACAACGCATGTTAGGTCTAGGTTAGGCCTGGGATTTGCCTACATCAGGGTCATACTTTCGCAGTTTTAATATACATGTTGACCTGATCGAGGGTTTTTTCTGCTTTGGATCACGCAGTAAAGTGGTACCACACTGAAACAGTCCATTAAACCTGGTTTCGAACAATATTTTTTAGGATAACGCATGTTAGGTCTGGGATAGGTCTGGGATTTGCCCACATCAGACTCATACCTACGCACACTTCACATACTCGGTGAACAGATCCTGGGTTATTTTCTGGTTTGGATCTCATAGTAATGTGGTACCAAACTGAAACAGTCAATTAAACCTGGTTTCCATCAATAGTTTAGAGGACAACGCATGTTAGGTCTAGGTTAGGCCTGGGATTTGCCCACATCAGGGTCATACTTTCGCAGTTTTAACATACATGTTGACCTGATCGAGGGTTTTTTTCTGGTTTGGATCACGTAGTAATGTGGTACCACACTGAAACTGTCGGTTAAACCTGGTTTCGATCAATATTTTAGTGGATAACGCAAGTTAGGTCTGGGATAGGTCTGGGATTTTCACTCATCAGACTCATACTTTCGCATTCTTCACATACTTGTTGAACGGATCCTGGGTTTTTACTGGTTTGGATCACGTAGTAATGTGGTACCACACTGAAACATTCAATTAAACCTGGGCTTGATAAATATTTTAGAGGATAACGCATGTTAGGTCTGGGATAGGTCTGGGATTTGCACTCATCAGACTCATACTTTCGCACGCCTCACATACTCGTTGAACAGATCCTGGGTGATTTTCTGGTTTGGATCTCATAGTAATGTGGTACCACACTGAAACAGTCGATTAAACCAGGTTTCGATCAATATTTTTGAGGATAACGCAAGTCAGGTCTAGGTTAGGCCTGGGATTTTCACTCATCAGTCTCATACTTTCGCATTCTTCACATACTTGTTGAACGGATCCTGGGTTTTTTCTGGTTTGGATCACGTAGTAATGTGGGACCACACTGAAACAATCAATTAAACCTGGTCTTAATAAATATTTTAGAGGATAACGCATGTTAGGTCTGGGTTTGGTCTAGGATTTGCCCTCGTCAGGCTCATACTTTCGCATATTTCTCATACTTCATGGCTAGATCCTGGGCTATTTCTGGAGTGGATCACGTAGTAATGTGGTACCACACTGAAACAGTCAATTAAACCTGGTTTCGATCAATATTTTAGAGGATAACGCAAGTTAGGTCTGGGATAGGTCTGCGATTTGCCCTTATCAGGCTCATACCTTCGCATATTTCTCATACTTGGTGGCTAGATCCTGGGCTTTTTCTGGATTGCATCATGTAGTAATGAAGTACAACACTGAAACAGTCAATTAAACCTGGTTTCCATCAATATCTTAGAGGACAACGCAAGTTAGGTCTGGGATAGGTCTGGGATTTGCCCTCATCAGGCTCATACTTTCGCATTATTCACATACATGTTGAACAGATCCTGGGTTTTTTCTGGTTTGGTTCACGTAGTAATGTGATACCACACTGGAACATTCTATTAAACCTGGTCTTGATAAATATTTTAGAGGATAACGCATGTTAGGTTTGTGTTAGGTCTAGGATTTGCCCTCATCAGGCTCATACTTTCGCATATTTCTCATACTTCATGGCTGGATCCTGGGCTATTTCTGGTTTGGATCACGTAGTAATGTGGTACCACACTGAAACAGTCAATTAAACCTGGTTTCCATCTATATTTTAGAGGATAACGCAAGTTAGGTCTGGGATAGGTCTGGGATTCGCCCTCATCAGGCTCATACTTTCGGGTTTTTCACATACTTGTTGAACTGGTCCTGGGTTTTTTCTGGTTTGGATCACGTAGCAATGTGGAACCACACTGAAGCAGTCGACTAAACCTGGTTTCGATCAATATTTTAGAGGATAACGCAAGTTTGGTCTGGGATAGGTCTGGGATTTGCCCTCATCAGGCTCATACTTTCGCATTCTTCACATACTTGTTGAACGGATCCTGGGTTTTTTATGGTTTGGTTCACGTGGTAATGTGGTACCACACTGAAACATTCAATTAAACCTGGTCTTGATAAATATTTTAGAGGATAACGCATGTTAGGTCTGGGTTAGGACTAGGATTTGCCCCCATCAGGCTCATACTTTCGCATATTTCTCATACTTCATGGCTGGATCCTGGGCTATTTCTGGATTGGATCACGTAGTAATGTGGTACCACACTGAAACAGTCAATTAAACCTGGTTTCCATCAATATTTTAGAGGAAAACGCATGTTCGGTCTAGGTTAGGCCTGGGATTTGCCCTCATCAGGGTCATACTTCCGCAGTTTTAACATACATGTTGACCTGATCGAGGGTTTTTTTTGCTTTGGATCACGTAGTGAAGTGGTACCGCACTGGAACAGTCCATTAAACCTGGTCTGGATCAATATTTTAGAGGATAACGCATGTTAGGTTTGGGTTAGGTCTAGGATTTGCCCTCATCAGGCTCATACATTCGCGTTTTTCACATACTTGTTGAACAGATCCTGGATTTTTTCCTGTTTGGGTCACGTAGTAGTGCGGTACCACACTGAAACAGTCGATTAAACCAGGTTTCGATCAATATTTTTGAGGATAACGCATGTTAGGTCTAGGTTAGCCCAGGGATTATCACTCATCAGACTCATACTTTCGCATTCTTCACATACTTGTTGAACGGATCCTGGGTTTTTTCTGGTTCGGATCACGTAGTAATGTGGGACCACACTGTAACAATCAATTAAACCTGGTCATGATAAATATTTTAGAGGATAACGCATGTTAGGTCTGGGTTTGGTCTAGGATTTGCCCTCGTCAGGCTCATACTTTCGCATATTTCTCATACTTCATGACAAGATCCTGGGCTATTTCTGGATTGGATCACGTAGTAATGTGGTACCACACTGAAACAGTCGATTAAACCAGGTTTCGATCAATATTTTTGAGGATAACGCAACTTAGGTCTGGGATATGTCTGGGATTCGCCCTCATCAGGCTCATACTTTCGCACACTTCGCGTACTCGTTTAACAGATCCTGGGTTTTTTCAGGTTTGTTTCATATAGAAATGTGGTACCACACTGAAACATTCAATTAAACCTGGTCTTGATAAATATTTTAGAGGATAACGCATGTTAGGTTTGGGTTAGGTCTAGGATTTGCCCTCATCAGGCTTATACTTTCGCATATTTCTCATACTTCATGGCTAGATCCTGGGCTATTTCTGGATTGGATCACGTAGTAATGTGGTAACACACTGAAACATTCAATGAAACCTGGTCTGGATAAATATTTTAGAGGATAACGCATCTTAGGTCTGTGTTAGGTCTAAGATTTGCCCTCCTCAGGCTCACAGTTTCGCGTTTTTCGCATACTTGTTGAACAGATCCTGGGTTTTCTCTGGTTTGGATCACGAAGTAGTGAGGTACCACACTGAAACTGTCCATTAAACCTGGTTTCGCTCAATATCTTAGAAGATAACGCATGTTAGGTCTAGGTTAGGCCTGGGATTTGCCCTCATCAGGGTCATACTTTCGCAGTTTTAACATGCATGTTGACCTGATCGAGGGTTTTTTCTGCTTTGGATCACGTAGTAAAGTGGTACCACACTAAAACAGTCAATTAAACCTGGTTTCGATCAATATTTTAGAGGATAACGCAAGTTAGGCCTGGGATAGGTCTAGGATTTGCCCTCATCAGGCTCATTCTTTCGCATATTTCTCATACTTGATGGCTAGATCCTGGCCTTTTTATGGTTTGGATCCCGTAATAATGACATTCCACACCGAAACAGTCAATTAAACCCTGTTTCGATTAATATTTTAGAGGATATTGCCGGTTATATCTCGGTTAGGTCTGGGATTTGCTCTCATCAGGCTCATTCTTTCGCATATTTCTCATACTTGATGGCTAGATCCTGGGCTTTTTCCGGTTTGCATCACGTAGTAATGAAGTGCAACACTGAAACAGTTAACTCAACCTGGTTTCCATCAATATTTTAGAGGACAACGCATGTTAGGTCTAGGTTAGGCCTGGGATTTGCCCTCATCAGGGTCATACTTTAGCAGTTTTAACATACATGTTGACGTGATCGAGGGTTTGTTTTGCTTTGGATCACGTAGTAAAGTGGTACCACACTGAAACAGTCCATTAAACCTGGTTTCGATCAATATTTTTGAGGATAACGCATGTTAGGTCTAGGTTAGCCCAGGGATTATCACTCATCAGACTCATACTTTCGCATTCTTCACATACTTGTTGAACGGATCCTGGGTTTTTTCTGGTTTGGATCACGTAGTAATGTGGGACCACACTGAAACAATCAATTAAACCTGGTCATGATAAATATTTTAGAGGATAACGCATGTTAGGTCTGGGTTTGGTCTAGGATTTGCCCTCGTCAGGCTCATACTTTCGCATATTTCTCATACTTCATGACAAGATCCTGGGCTATTTCTGGATTGGATCACGTAGTAATGTGGTACCACACTGAAACAGTCGATTAAACCAGGTTTCGATCAATATTTTTGAGGATAACGCAACTTAGGTCTGGGATATGTCTGGGATTCGCCCTCATCAGGCTCATACTTTCGCACACTTCGCGTACTCGTTTAACAGATCCTGGGTTTTTTCAGGTTTGGTTCATATAGAAATGTGGTACCACACTGAAACATTCAATTAAACCTGGTCTTGATAAATATTTTAGAGGATAACGCATGTTAGGTTTGGGTTAGGTCTAGGATTTGCCCTCATCAGGCTTATACTTTCGCATATTTCTCACACTTCATGGCTAGATCCTGGGCTATTTCTGGATTGGATCACGTAGTAATGTGGTAACACACTGAAACATTCAATGAAACCTGGTCTGGATAAATATTTTAGAGGATAACGCATCTTAGGTCTGTGTTAGGTCTAAGATTTGCCCTCCTCAGGCTCACAGTTTCGCGTTTTTCGCATACTTGTTGAACAGATCCTGGGTTTTCTCTGGTTTGGATCACGAAGTAGTGAGGTACCACACTGAAACTGTCCATTAAACCTGGTTTCGCTCAATATCTTAGAAGATAACGCATGTTAGGTCTAGGTTAGGCCTGGGATTTGCCCTCATCAGGGTCATACTTTCGCAGTTTTAACATGCATGTTGACCTGATCGAGGGTTTTTTCTGCTTTGGATCACGTAGTAAAGTGGTACCACACTAAAACAGTCAATTAAACCTGGTTTCGATCAATATTTTAGAGGATAACGCAAGTTAGGCCTGGGATAGGTCTAGGATTTGCCCTCATCAGGCTCATTCTTTCGCATATTTCTCATACTTGATGGCAAGATCCTGGCCTTTTTATGGTTTGGATCCCGTAATAATGACGTTCCACACCGAAGCAGTCAATTAAACCTGGTTTCGATTAATACTTTAGAGGATATTGCCGTTTATGTCTCGGTTAGGTCTGGGATTTGCCCTCATCTGGCTCGTACTTTCGCATTTTTCGCATACTTGTTGGCCAGATCCTGGGTTTTTCCTGGTTTCTATCCCGTAATAATGACATTCCACACCGAAACAGTCAATTAAACCCTGTTTCGATTAATATTTTAGAGGATATTGCCGGTTATATCTCGGTTAGGTCTGGGATTTGCCCTCATCTGGCCCGTACTTTCGCATTTTTCGCATACTTGAATGGCCAGATCCTGTGTTCTTCTATTGTTAGGATCACGTAGTAATGTGGTACCACACTGAAACAGTCAATTAAACCTGGTTGCGACTAAAATTTTACAGGATAACGCAGGTTATGTCTCGGTTAGTTCTGGTATTTGCAATCATCTGGCTCATACTTTCGCGTTTCTCGCATACTTGTTCGCAAGATCCTGGGCTATTTCTGGTTTGTGTCACGTAGTAATGCGGTACCACACCGAAACAGACAATTAAACCTTGGTTGCGATTAATATTTTAGAGGATAACGCTGGCTATGTCTGGGTTAGTTCTGGTATTTGCAATCATCTGGCTCATACTTTCGCGTTTTTCGCATATTTGTTGGCCAGATCCTGGGTTTTTTCTGGTTTGGAACCTGTAGTAATGAGGTTCCACACCAGAACAGTCAATTGAACCTGGTTGCGATTAATATTTTAGAGGATAACGCCGGTTATATCTCGGTTAGGTCTCGGATTTGCCCTCATCTGGCTCGTACCTTCGCATTTTTCCCATACTTGTTGGCCAGATCCTGGCCTTTTTCTGGCTTGGACCAAGTAGTAATGTGGGACCACACAGAAACAGTCAATTAAACCTGGTTGCGATTAATATTTTAGAGGATAACGCCGTTTATGTCTCGGTTAGGTCTGGGATTTGCCCCCATCTGGCTCGTACTTTCGCATTATTCGCATACTTGTTGGCAAGATCCTGGCCTTTTTCTGGTTTGTATGACGTAGTAATGAGGTACCTCACTGAAACAGTCAATAAAAGCTGGTTCCGAATAGTATTTTAGAGGATAACTCTGGTTATGTCTGGGTTCGTTCTGGTATTTGCAATCATCTTGCTCATACTTTCGCTTTTTTCGCATACTTGTTGGCCAGATGCTGGGTTTTTTCTGGTTTGGACCACGTAGTAATGAGGTACCTCACTGAAACAGTCAATAAAAGCTGGTTCCGATTAGTGTTTTAGAGGATAACGCCGGTTATATCTCGGTTAGGTCTGGGATTTGCACTCATCAGGTTCGTACCTTCGTATTTTTCGCATACTTGTTGGCCAGATCCTGGCCTTTTTCTGGTTTGTATCACGTAGTAATGTGGTACCACACTGAAACAGTCAATAGAAGCTGGTTCCGAATAGTATTTCAGAGGATAACGCTGGCTCTGTCTGGGTTAGTTCTGGTATTTGCAATCATCTGGCTCATACTTTCGCGATTTTCGCATATTTGTTGGCCAGATCCTGGGTTTTTTCTGGTTTGGATCCCGTAGTAATGAGGTTCCACACCTGAAGAGTCAATTGAACCTGTTTGCGATTAATATTTTAGAGGATAACGCCGGTTATGTCTCGGTTAGGTCTGGGATTTGCCCTCATCTGGCTTGTACATTCGCATTTTTCGCATACTTATTAGCAAGATCCTGGCCTTTTTCTGGTTTGTGCCACGTAGTAAAGTGGTACCACACTAAAACAGTCAATTAAACCTGGTTTCGATCAATATTTTAGAGGATAACGCAAGTTAGGCCTGGGATAGGTCTAGGATTTGCCCTCATCAGGCTCATTCTTTCGCATATTTCTCATACTTGATGGCTAGATCCTGGCCTTTTTATGGTTTGGATCCCGTAATAATGACGTTCCACACCGAAGCAGTCAATTAAACCTGGTTTCGATTAATACTTTAGAGGATATTGCCGTTTATGTCTCGGTTAGGTCTGGGATTTGCCCTCATCTGGCTCGTACTTTCGCATTTTTCGCATACTTGTTGGCCAGATCCTGGGTTTTTCCTGGTTTGTATCCCGTAATAATGACATTCCATACCGAAACAGTCAATTAAACCCTGTTTCGATTAATATTTTAGAGGATATTGCCGGTTATATCTCGGTTAGGTCTGGGATTTGCCCTCATCTGGCCCGTACTTTCGCATTTTTCGCATACTTGAATGGCCAGATGCTGGGTTTTTTCTGGTTTGGACCACGTAGTAATGAGGTACCTCACTGAAACAGTCAATAAATGCTGGTTCCGATTAGTGTTTTAGAGGATAACGCCGTTTATATCTCGCTTAGGTCTGGGATTTGCACTCATCTGGTTCGTACCTTCGCATTTTTCGCATACTTGTTGGCCAGATCCTGGCCTTTTTCTGGTTTGTATCACGTAGTAATGTGGCACCACACTGAAACAGTCAATAGAAGCTGGTTCCGAATAGTATTTTAGAGGATAACGCTGGCTATGTCTGGGTTAGTTCTGGTATTTGCAATCATCTGGCTCATACTTTCGCGTTTTTCGCATATTTGTTGGCCAGATCCTGGGTTTTTTCTGGTTTGGATCCCGTAGTAATGAGGTTCCACACCTGAAGAGTCAATTGAACCTGTTTGCGATTAATATTTTAGAGGATAACGCCGGTTATGTCTCGGTTAGGTCTGGGATTTGCACTCATCTGGTTCGTACCTTCGCATTTTTCGCATACTTGTTGGCCAGATCCTGGCCTTTTTCTGGTTTGTATCACGTGGTAATGAGGTACCTCACTGAAACAGTCAATAAAAGCTGGTTCCGATTAGTGTTTTAGAGGATAACGCCGGTTATATCTCGGTTAGGTCTGGGATTTGCACTCATCTGGTTCGTACCTTCGCATTTTTCGCATACTTGTTGGCCAGATCCTGGCCTTTTTCTGGTTTGTATCACGTAGTAATGTGGTACCACACTGAAACAGTCAATAGAAGCTGGTTCCGAATAGTATTTCAGAGGATAACGCTGGATATGTCTGGGTTAGTTCTGGTATTTGCAATCATCTGGCTCATACTTTCGCGATTTTCGCATATTTGTTGGCCAGATCCTTGGTTTTTTCTGGTTTGGATCCCGTAGTAATGAGGTTCCACACCTGAAGAGTCAATTGAACCTGTTTGCGATTAATATTTTAGAGGATAACGCCGGTTATGTCTCGGTTAGGTCTGGGATTTGCCCTCATCTGGCTCGTACATTCGCATTTTTCGCATACTTATTAGCAAGATCCTGGCCTTTTTCTGGTTTGTGCCACGTAGTAATGCGGTACTACACCGAAACAGTCAATTAAATCTGGTTGCGATTAATATTTTAGAGGATAACGCTGGTTATGTCTCGGTTAGGTCTGGGATTTGCCCTCATCTGGCTCGTACTTTCGCATTTCTCGCATACTTGTTGGCCAGATCCTGGCCTTTTTCTGGTTTGTATCACGTAGTAATGTGGTACCACACTGAAACAGTCAATAGAAGCTGGTTCCGAATAGTATTCTAGAGGATAACGCTGGCTATGTCTGGGTTAGTTCTGGTATTTGCAATCATCTTGCTCATACTTTCGCTTTTTTCGCATACTTGTTGGCCGGATGCTGGGTTTTTTCTGGTTTGGACAACGTAGTAATGAGGTACCTCACTGAAACAGTCAATAAAAGCTGGTTCCGATTAGAGTTTTAGAGGATAACGCTGGTTATGTCTGGGTTAGTTCTGGTATTTGCAATCATCTGGCTCATGCTTTGGCGTTTTTCTCATATTTGTTGGCCAGATCCTGGGTTTTTTCTGGTTTGGATTCCGTAGTAATGAGGTGCCACACCGAAACAGTCAATTAAACCTGGTTGCGAATAATATTTTAGAGGATAACGCAGGTTATGTCTCGGTTAGTTCTGGGATTTGCCGTCATCTGGCCCGTACTTTCGCGTTTCTCGCATACTTGTTCGCAAGATCCTGGGCTTTTTCTGGTTTGTGTCACGTAGTAATGCGGTACCACACCGAAACAGTCAATTAAACCTTGGTTGCGATTAATATTTTAGAGGATAACGCAGGTTATGTCTCGGTTAGTTCTGGGATTTGCCGTCATCTGGCCCGTACTTTCGCGTTTCTCGCATACTTGTTCGCAAGATCCTGGACTTTTTCTGGTTTGTATCACGTAGTAATGTGGTACCACACTGAAACAGTCAATAGAAGCTGGTTCCGAATAGTATTTTAGAGGATAACGCTGGCTACGTCTGGGTTAGTTCTGGTATTTGCAATCATCTGGCTCATACTTTCGCGTTTTTCGCATATTTGTTGGCCAGATCCTGGGTTTTTTCTGGTGTGGATCCCGTAGTAATGTGGTACCACACTGAAACAGTCAACAAAAACTGGTTCCGATTAATGTTTTAGAGGATAACGCTGGTTATGTCTGGGTTAGTTCTGGTATTTGCAATCATCTTGCTCATACTTTCGCTTTTTTCGCATACTTGTTGGCCAGATGCTGGGTTTTTTCTGGTTTGGACCACGTAGTAATGAGGTACCTCACTGAAACGGTCAATAAAAGCTGGTTCCGATTAGTGTTTTAGAGGATAACGCCGGTTATATCTCGGCTAGGTCTCGGATTTGCCCTCATCTGGCTCGTACCATCGCATTTTTCCCATACTTGTTGGCCAGATCCTGGCCTTTTTCTGGCTTGGACCAAGTAGTAATGTGGGACCACACTGAAACAGTCAATTAAACCTGGTTTCGATTAATATTTTAGAGGATAACGCCGTTTATGTCTCGGTTAGGTCTGGGATTTGCCCTCATCTGGCTCGTACTTTCGCATTTTTCGCATACTTGTTGGCCAGATCCTGGCCTTTTTCTGGTTTGTCTCACGTAGTAATGAGGTACCTCACTGAAACAGTCAATAAAAGCTGGTTCCGAATAGTATTTTGGAGGATAACTCTGGTTATGTCTGGGTTCGTTCTGGTATTTGCAATCATCTTGCTCATACTTTGTTTTTTTCGCATACTTGTTGGCCAGATGCTGGGTTTTTTCTGGTTTGGACCACGTAGTAATGAGGTACCTCACTGAAACAGTCAATAAAAGCTGGTTCCGATTAGTGTTTTAGAGGATAACGCCGGTTATATCTCGGTTAGGTCTGGGATTTGCACTCATCTGGTTCGTACCTTCGCATTTTTCGCATACTTGTTGGCCAGATCCTGGCCTTTTTCTGGTTTGTATCACGTAGTAATGTGGTACCACACTGAAACAGTCAATAGAAGCTGGTTCCGAATAGTATTTTAGAGGATAACGCTGGCTATGTCTGGGTTAGTTCTGGTATTTGCAATCATCTGGCTCATACTTTCGCCTTTTTTCGCATATTTGTTGGCCAGATCCTGGGTTTTTTCTGGTTTGGATCCCGTAGTAATGAGGTTCCACACCTGAAGAGTCAATTGAACCTGTTTGCGATTAATATTTTAGAGGATAACGCCGGTTATGTCTCGGTTAGGTCTGGGATTTGCCCTCATCTGGCTCGTACCATCGCATTTTTCCCATACTTGTTGGCCAGATCCTGGCCTTTTTCTGGCTTGGACCAAGTAGTAATGAGGTACCTCACTGAAACAGTCAATAAAAGCTGGTTCCGATTAGTGTTTTAGAGGATAACGCCGGTTATATCTCGGTTAGGTCTGGGATTTGCACTCATCTGGTTCGTACCTTCGCATTTTTCGCATACTTGTTGGCCAGATCCTGGCCTTTTTCTGGTTTGTATCACGTAGTAATGTGGTACCACACTGAAACAGTCAATAGAAGCTGGTTCCGAATAGTATTTTAGAGGATAACGCTGGCTATGTCTGGGTTAGTTCTGGTATTTGCAATCGTCTGGCTCATACTTTCGCGTTTTTCGCATATTTGTTGGCCCGATCCTGGGTTTTTTCTGGTTCGGATCCCGTAGTAATGAGGTACCTCACTGAGACGGTCAATAAAAGCTGGTTCCGATTAGTGTTTTAGAGGATAACGCCGGTTATATCCCGGGTAGGTCTCGGATTTGCCCTCATCTGGCTCGTACCTTCGCATTTTTCCCATACTTGTTGGCCAGATCCGGGCCTTTTTCTGGCTTGGACCAAGTAGTAATGTGGGACCACACTGAAACAGTCAATTAAACCTGGTTGCGATTAATATTTTAGAGGATAACGCCGTTTATGTCTCGGTTAGGTCTGGGATTTGCCCTCATCTGGCTCGTACTTTCGCATTTTTCGCATACTTGTTGGCCAGATCCTGGCCTTTTTCTGGTTTGTATCACGTAGTAATGAGGTACCTTACTGAAACAGTCAATAAAAGCTGGTTGCGAATAGTATTTTAGAGCATAACTCTGGTTATGTCTGGGTTCGTTCTGGTATTTGCAATCATCTTGCTCATACTTTCGCTTTTTTCGCATACTTGTTAGCCAGATGCTGGATTTTTTCTGGTTTGGATCCCGTAATAATGACGTTCCACACCGAAGCAGTCAATTAAACCTGGTTTCGATTAATACTTTAGAGGATATTGCCGGTTATATCTCGGTTAGGTCTCGGATTTGCCCTCATCTGGCTCGTACCTTCGCATTTTTCCCATACTTGTTGGCCAGATCCTGGCCTTTTTCTGGCTTGGACCAAGTATTAATGTGGGGCCACACTGAAACAGTCAATTAAACCTGGTTGCGATTAATATTTTAGAGGATAACGCCGTTTATGTCTCGGTTAGGTCTGGGATTTGCCCTCATCTGGCTCGTACTTTCGCATTTTTCGCATACTTGTTGGCCAGATCCTGGGTTTTTCCTGGTTTGTATCCCGTAATAATGACATTCCACACCGAAACAGTCAATTAAACCCGGTTTCGATTAATATTTTAGAGGATATTGCCGGTTATATCTCGGTTAGGTCTGGGATTTGCCCTCATCTGGCCCGTACTTTCGCATTTTTCGCATACTTGAATGGCCAGATCCTGTGTTCTTCTATTGTTAGGATCACGTAGTAATGTGGTACCACACTGAAACAGTCAATTAAACCTGGTAGCGACTAAAATTTTACAGGATAACGCAGGTTATGTCTCGGTTAGTTCTGGGATTTGCCCTCATCTGGCCCGTACTTTCGCGTTTCTCGCATACTTGTTCGCAAGATCCTGGGCTTTTTCTGGTTTGTGTCACGTAGTAATGCGGTACCACACCGAAACAGTCAATTAAACCTTGGTTGCGATTAATATTTTAGAGGATAATGCAGGTTATGTCTCGGTTAGGTCTGGTATTTGCAATCATCTTGCTTATACTTTCGCTTTCTTCGCATACTTGTTGGCCAGATGCTGGGTTTTTTCTGGTTTGGACCACGTAGTAATGAAGTAGCTCACTGAAACGGTCAATAAAAGCTGGTTCCGATTAGTGTTTTAGAGGATAACGCCGGTTATATCTCGGTTATGTCTCGGATTTGCCCTCATCTGGCTCGTACCTTCGCATTTTTCCCATAATTGTTGGCCAGATCCTGGCCTTTTTCTGGCTTGGACCAAGTAGTAATGTGGGACCACACTGAAACAGTCAATTAAACCTGGTTGCGATTAATATTTTTGGGGACAACGCCGTTTATGTCTCGGTTAGGTCTGGGATTTGCCCTCATCTGGCTCGTACTTTCGCATTTTTCGCATACTTGTTGGCCAGATCCTGGCCTTTTTCTGGTTTGTATCACGTAGTAATGAGGTACCTCACTGAAACAGTCAATAAAAGCTGGTTCCGATTAGTGTTTTAGAGGATAACGCCGGTTATATCTCGGTTAGGTCTGGGATTTGCACTCACCTGGTTCGTACCTTCGCATTTTTCGCATACTTGTTGGCCAGTTCCTGGCCTTTTTCTGGTTTGTATCACGTAGTAATGTGGTACCACACCTGAAGAGTCAATTGAACCTGTTTGCGATTAATATTTTAGAGGATAACGCCGGTTATGTCTCGGTTAGGTCTGGGATTTGCCCTCATCTGGCTCGTACTTTCGCATTTTTCGCATACTTGTTGGCCAGATCCTGGCCTTTTTCTGGTTTGTATCACGTAGTAATGAGGTACCTGACTGAAACAGTCAATAAAAGCAGGTTCCGAATAGTATTTTACAGGATAACTCTGGTTATGTCTGGGTTCGTTCTGGTATTTGCAATCATATGGCTCATACTTTCGCGTTTTTCGCATATTTGTAGGCCAGATCCTGGGTTTTTTCTGGTTTGGATTCCGTAGTAATGAGGTGCCACACCGAAACAGTCAATTAAACCTGGTTGCGATTAATATTTTAGAGGATGACGCCGGTTATGTCTCTGTTAGGGCTGAGATTTGCCCTCATCTGGCTCGTACTTTCGCATTTCTCGCATACTTGTTGGCCAGATGCTGGGTCTTTTCTGGTTTGGATCACGTAATAATGACGTTCCACACCGAAACAGTCAATTTAACCTGGTTTCTATTAATATTTTAGAGGATAACGCCGGTTTTGTCTCGGTTAGGTCAGGGATTTGCCCTCATCTGGCTCGTACTTTCGCATTTCTCGCATACTTGTTGGCCAGATCCTGGCCTCTTTCTGGTTTGTATCACGTAGTAATGTGGTACCACACTGAAACAGTCAATAGAAGCTGGTTCCGAATAGTATTCTAGAGGATAACGCTGGCTATGTCTGGGTTAGTTCTGGTATTTGCAATCATCATGCTCATACTTTCGCTTTTTTCGCATACTTGTTGGCCGGATGCTGGGTTTTTTCTGTTTTGGACAACGTAGTAATGAGGTACCTCACTGAAACAGTCAATAAAATCTGGTTCCGATTAGAGTTTTAGAGGATAACGCTGGTTATGTCTGCGTTAGTTCTGGTATTTGCAATCATCTGGCTCATGCTTTGGCGTTTTTCTCATATTTGTTGGCCAGATCCTGGGTTTTTTCTGGTTTGGATTCCGTAGTAATGAGGTGCCACACCGAAACAGTCAATTAAACCTGGTTGCGAATAATATTTTAGAGGATAACGCAGGTTATGTCTCGGTTATTTCTGGGATTTGCCGTCATCTGGCCCGTACTTTCGCGTTTCTCGCATACTTGTTCGCAAGATCCTGGGCTTTTTCTGGTTTGTGTCACGTAGTAATGCGGTACCACACCGAAACAGTCAATTAAACCTTGGTTGCGATTAATATTTTAGAGGATAACGCAGGTTATGTCTCGGTTAGGTCTGGGTTTTGCCCTCATCTCGCTCGTACTTTCGCATTTTTCGCATACTTGTTGGCCAGATCCTGGCCTTTTTCTGGTTTGTATCACGTAGTAATGTGGTACCACACTGAAACAGTCAATAGAAGCTGGTTCCGAATAGTATTTTAGAGGATAACGCTGGCTACGTCTGGGTTAGTTCTGGTATTTGCAATCATCTGGCTCATACTTTCGCGTTTTTCGCATATTTGTTGGCCAGATCCTGGGTTTTTTCTGGTGTGGATCCCGTAGTAATGTGGTACCACTCTGAAACAGTCAACAAAAACTGGTTCCGATTAGTGTTTTAGAGGATAACGCTGGTTATGTCTGGGTTAGTTCTGGTATTTGCAATCATCTTGCTCATACTTTCGCTTTTTTCGCATACTTGTTGGCCAGATGCTGGGTTTTTTCTGGTTTGGACCACGTAGTAATGAGGTACCTCACTGAAACGGTCAATAAAAGCTGGTTCCGATTAGTGTTTTAGAGGATAACGCCGGTTATATCTCGGCTAGGTCTCGGATTTGCCCTCATCTGGCTCGTACCATCGCATTTTTCCCATACTTGTTCGCAAGATCCTGGGCTTTTTCTGGTTTGTGTCACGTAGTAATGCGGTACCACACCGAAACAGTCAATTAAACCTTGGTTGCGATTAATATTTTAGAGGATAACGCAGGTTATGTCTCGGTTAGGTCTGGGTTTTGCCCTCATCTGGCTCGTACTTTCGCATTTTTCGCATACTTGTTGGCCAGATCCTGGCCTTTTTCTGGTTTGTATCACGTAGTAATGTGGTACCACACTGAAACAGTCAATAGAAGCTGGTTCCGAATAGTATTTTAGAGGATAACGCTGGCTACGTCTGGGTTAGTTCTGGTATTTGCAATCATCTGGCTCATACTTTCGCGTTTTTCGCATATTTGTTGGCCAGATCCTGGGTTTTTTCTGGTGTGGATCCCGTTGTAATGTGGTACCACTCTGAAACAGTCAACAAAAGCTGGTTCCGATTAGTGTTTTAGAGGATAACGCTGGTTATGTCTGGGTTAGTTCTGGTATTTGCAATCATCTTGCTCATACTTTCGCTTTTTTCGCATACTTGTTGGCCAGATGCTGGGTTTTTTCTGGTTTGGACCACGTAGTAATGAGGTACCTCACTGAAACGGTCAATAAAAGCTGGTTCCGATTAGTGTTTTAGAGGATAACGCCGGTTATATCTCGGCTAGGTCTCGGATTTGCCCTCATCTGGCTCGTACCATCGCATTTTTCCCATACTTGTTGGCCAGATCCTGGCCTTTTTCTGGCTTGGACCAAGTAGTAATGTGGGACCACACTGAAACAGTCAATTAAACCTGGTTGCGATTAATATTTTAGAGGATAACGCCGTTTATGTCTCGGTTAGGTCTGGGATTTGCCCTCATCTGGCTCGTACTTTCGCATTTTTCGCATACTTGTTGGCCAGATCCTGGCCTTTTTCTGGTTTGTATCACGTAGTAATGAGGTACCTCACTGAAACAGTCAATAGAAGCTAGTTCCGAATAGTATTTTAGAGGATAACGCTGGTTATGTCTCGGTTAGGTCTGGGATTTGCCCTCATCTGGCCCGTACTTTCGCATTTTTCGCATACTTGTTGGCCAGATCCTGGGTTTTTCCTGGTTTGGATCCCGTAATAATGACATTCCGCACCGAAACAGTCAATTAAACCTGGTTTCTATTAATATTTTAGAGGATATTGCCGGTTATATCTCGGTTAGGTCTGGGATTTGCCCTCATCTGGCCCGTACTTTCGCATTTTTCGCATACTTGAATGGCCAGATCCTGTGTTCTTCTATTGTTAGGATCACGTAGTAATGTGGTACCACACTGAAACAGTCAATAGAAGCTGGTTCCGAATAGTATTTTAGAGGTTAACGCTGGCTATGTCTGGGTTAGTAATGGTATTTGCAATCATCTGGCTCATACTTTCGCGTTTTTCGCATATATGTTGGCCAGATCCTGGGTTTTTTCTGGTTAGGATCCCGTAGTAATGAGGTTCCACACCGAAACAGTCAATTAAACCTGGTTGCGATTAATATTTTAGAGGATAACGCCGGTTATGTCTCGGTTAGATCTGGGATTTGCCCTCATCTGGCTCGTACTTTCGCATTTTTCGCATACTTGTTGGCCAGATCCTGGGCTTTTTCTGGTTTGGATCACGCAGTAATGTGGTACCACACTGAAACAGTCAATAAAAGCTGGTTCCGATTAGTGTTTTAGAGGATAACGCTGGTTATGTCTGGGTTAGTTCTGGTATTTGCAATCATCTTGCTCATACTTTCGCTTTTTTCGCATACTTGTTGGCCAGATGCTGGGTTTCTTCTAGTTTGGACCACGTAGTAATGAGGTACCTCACTGAAACAGTCAATAAAAGCTGGTTCCGATTAGTGTTTTAGAGGATAACGCTGGTTATGTCTGGGTTAGTTCTGGTATTTGCAATCATCTTGCTCATACTTTCGCATTTCTCGCATACTTGTTGGCGAGATCCTGGCCTTTTCCTGGTTTGTATCACGTAGTAATGTGGTACCACACTGAAACAGTCAATAGAAGCTGGTTCCGAATAGTATTCTAGAGGATAACGCTGGCTATGTCTGGGTTAGTTCTGGTATTTGCAATCATCTTGCTCATACTTTCGCTTTTTTCGCATACTTGTTGGCCAGATGCTGGGTTTTTTCTGGTTTGGACAACGTAGTAATGAGGTACCTCACTGAAACAGTCAATAGAAGCTGGTTCCGATTAGAGTTTAGAGGATAACGCTGGTTATGTCTGGGTTAGTTCTGGTATTTGCAATCATCTGGCTCATGCTTTCGCGTTTTTCTCATATTTGTTGGCCAGATCCTGGGTTTTTTCTGGTTTGGATTCCGTAGTAATGAGGTGCCACACCGAAACAGTCAATTAAACCTGGTTGCGAATAATATTTTAGAGGATAACGCCGGTTATGTCTCGGTTAGGGCTGGAATTTGCCGTCATCTGGCTCGTACCAATCGCATTTCTCGCATACTTGTTGGCCAGATCCTGGGCTTTTTCTGGTTCGGATCACGTAGTAATGTGGTACCACACTGAGACAGTCAATAAAAGTTGGTCCCGATTAGTATTTTAGAGCTGGTTATGTTTCGGTTAGGTCTGGGATTTGCCCTCATCTGGCTCATGCTTTCGCGTTTTTCTCATATTTGTTGGCCAGATCCTGGGTTTTTTCTGGTTTGGATTCCGTAGTAATGAGGTGCCACACCGAAACAGTCAATTAAACCTGGTTTCTATTAATACTTTAGAGGATATTGCCGGTTATATCTCGGTTAGGTCTGGGATTTGCCCTCATCTGGCCCGTACTTCCGCATTTTTTGCATACTTGAATGGCAAGATCCTGGCCTTTTTCAGGTTTGTATCACGTAGTAATGCGGTACTACACCGAAACTGTCAATTAAATCTGGTTGCGATTAATATTCTAGAGGATAACGCTGGTTATGTCTGTGTTAGTAATGGTATTTGCAATCATCTGGCTCATACTTTCGCGTTTTTCGCATATATGTTGGCCAGATCCTGGGTTTTTTCTGGTTAGGATCCCGTAGTAATGAGGTTCCACACCGAAACAGTCAATTAAACCTGGTTGCGATTAATATTTTAGAGGATAACGCCGGTTATGTCTCGGTTAGGTCTGGGATTTGCCCTCATCTGGCTCGTACATTCGCATTTTTCGCATACTTGTTGGCCAGATCCTGGCCTTTTTCTGGCTTGGACCAAGTAGTAATGTGGGACCACACTGAAACAGTCAATTAAACCTGGTTGCGATTAATATTTTAGAGGATAACGCCGGTTATGTCTCGGTTAGGTCTGGGATTTGCCCTCATCTGTCTCGTACTTTCGCATTTTTCGCATACTTGAATGGCCAGATCCTGTGTTTTTCTATTGTTAGGATCACGTAGTAATGTGGTACCACACTGAAACAGTCAATTAAACCTGGTTGCGACTAAAATTTTAGAGGATAACGCAGGATATGTCTCGGTTAGTTCTGGTATTTGCAATCATCTCGCTCATACTTGTTCGCAAGATCCTGGGCTTTTTCTGGTTTGTGTCACGTAGTAATGCGGTACCACACCGAAACAGTCAATTAAACCTGGTTGCGATTAATATTTTAGAGGATAACGCTGGTTATGTCTCGGTTAGGTCTGGGTTTTGCCCTCATCTGGCTCGTACTTTCGCATTTTTCGCATACTTGTTGGCCAGATCCTGGGCTTTTTCTGGTTTGTATCACGTAGTAATGTGGTACCACACTGAAACAGTCAATAGAAGCTGGTTCCGAATAGTATTTTAGAGGATAACGCCGGTTATATCTCGGTTAGGTCTGGGATTTGCCCTCATCTGGCACGTACCTTCGCATTTTTGGCGTACTTGTTGGCCAGATCCTGGCCTTTTTCTGGCTCGGACCACGTAGTAATGTGGTACCACACCGAAACAGGGTATTAATCCCGGTTGCAATTAATATTTTAGAGGATAACGCCGGTTATGTCTCGGTTAGGTCTGGGATTTGCCCTCATCTGGCTCGTACCTGCGCATTTTTCGCATACTTGTTGGCCATATCCTGGCCTTATTCTGGTTTGTATCACGTAGTAATGTGGTACCACACTGAAACAATCAATAGAAGCTGGTTCCGAATAGTATTTTAGAGGATAACGCTGGCTATGTCTGGGTTAGTTCTGGTATTTGCAATCATCTTGCTGATACTTTCGCATTTCTCGCATACTTGTTGGCGAGATCCTGGCCTTTTCCTGGTTTGTATCACGTAGTAATGTGGTACCACACTGAAACAGTCAATAGAAGCTGGTTCCGAATAGTATTCTAGAGGATAACGCTGGCTATGTCTGGGTTAGTTGTGGTATTTGCAATCATCTTGCTCATACTTTCGCTTTTTTCGCATACTTGTTGGCCAGATGCTGGGTTTTTTCTGGTTTCGACAACGTAGTAATGAGGTACCTCACTGAAACAGTCAATAAAAGCTGGTTGCGATTAATATTTTAGAGGATAACGCCGGTTATGTCTCGGTTAGGGCTGGGATTTGCCCTCATCTGGCTCGTACTTTCGCATTTTTCGCATACTTGTTGGCCAGATCCTGGGTTTTTCCTGGTTTGGATCCCGTAATAATGACATTCCACACTGAAACAGTCAATTAAACCTGGTTGCGACTAAAATTTTAGAGGATAACGCAGGATATGTCTCGGTTAGTTCTGGTATTTGCAATCATCTCGCTCATACTTGTTCGCAAGATCCTGGGCTTTTTCTGGTTTGTGTCACGTAGTAATGCGGTACCACACCGAAACAGTCAATTAAACCTGGTTGCGATTAATATTTTAGAGGATAACGCCGGTTATGTCTCGGTTAGGGCTGGGATTTGCCGTCATCTGGCTCGTACCAATCGCATTTCTCGCATACTCGTTGGCCAGATCCTGGGCTTTTTCTGGTTCGGATCACGTAGTAATGTGGTACCACACTGAGACAGTCAATAAAAGTTGGTCCCGATTAGTATTTTAGAGGATAACGCTGGTTATGTTTCGGTTAGGTCTGGGATTTGCCCTCATCTGGCTCGTACTTTCGCATTTTTCGCATACTTGTTGGCCAGATCCTGGGTTTTTCCTGGTTTGGATCCCGTAATAATGACATTCCACACCGAAACAGTCAATTAAACCTGGTTTCTATTAATATTTTAGAGGATATTGCCGGTTATATCTCGGTTAGGTCTGGGATTTGCCCCCATCTGGCCCGTACTTTCGCATTTTTCGCATACTTGAATGGCCAGATCCTGTGTTCTTCTATTGTTAGGATCACGTAGTAATGTGGTACCACACTGAAACAGTCAATAAATGCTGGTTCCGAATAGTATTTTAGAGGATAACGCTAGCTATGTCTGGGTTAGTAATGGTATTTGCAATCATCTGGCTCATACTTTCGCGTTTTTCGCATATATGTTGGCCAGATCCTGGGTTTTTTCTGGTTAGGATCCCGTAGTAATGAGGTTCCACACCGAAACAGTCAATTAAACCTGGTTGCGATTAATATTTTAGAGGATATCGCCGGTTATGTCTCGGTTAGGTCTGGGATTTGCCCTCATCTGGCTCGTACATTCGCATTTTTCGCATACTTGAATGGCCAGATCCTGTGTTCTTCTATTGTTAGGATCACGTAGTAATGTGGTACCACACTGAAACAGTCAATAAAAGCTGGTTCCGAATAGTATTTTAGAGGATAACGCTAGCTATGTCTGGGTTAGTAATGGTATTTGCAATCATCTGCCTCATACTTTCGCGTTTTTCGCATATATGTTGGCCAGATCCTGGGTTTTTTCTGGTTAGGATCCCGTAGTAATGAGGTTCCACACCGAAACAGTCAATTAAACCTGGTTGCGATTAATATTTTAGAGGATAACGCCGGTTATGTCTCGGTTAGGTCTGGGATTTGCCCTCATCTGGCTCGTACATTCGCATTTTTCGCATACTTGTTGGCCAGATCCTGGGTTTCTTCTGGTTTGGATAACGTAGTAATGTGGGACCACACTGAAACAGTCAATTAAACCTGGTTTCGATTAATATTTTAGAGGATAACTCCGGTTATTTCTCGGTTACGTCTGGGATTTGCCCTCATCTGTCTCGTACTTCCGCAATTTTCGCATACTTATTGGCAAGATCCTGGCCTTTTTCAGGTTTGTATCACGTAGTAATGCGGTACTACACCGAAACTGTCAATTAAATCTGGTTGCGATTAATATTCTAGAGGATAACGCTGGTTATGTCTCGGTTAGGTCTAGGATTTGCCCTCATCTGATCCGTACTTTCGCATTTTTCGCATACTTGTTGGCCAGATCCTGGCCTTTTTCTGGCTTGGACCAAGTAGTAATGTGGGACCACACTGAAACAGTCAATTAAACCTGGTTGCGAATAATATTTTAGAGGATAACGCCGGTTATGTCTCGGTTAGGTCTGGGATTTGTCCTCATCTGGCTCGTACATTCGCATTTTTCGCATACTTGTTGGCCAGATCCTGGGTTTCTTCTGGTTTGGATAACGTAGTAATGTGGGACCACACTGAAACAGTCAATTAAACCTGGTTTCGATTAATATTTTAGAGGATAACTCCGGTTATTTCCCGGTTAGGTCTGGGATTTGCCCTCATCTGTCTCGAACTTTCGCATTTTTCGCATACTTGAATGGCCAGATCCTGTGTTTTTCTATTGTTAGGATCACGTAGTAATGTGGTACCACACTGAAACAGTCAATTAAACCTGGTTGCGACTAAAATTTTAGAGGATAACGCAGGTTATGTCTCGGTTAGTTCTGGTATTTGCAATCATCTGGCTCATACTTGTTCGCAAGATCCTGGGCTTTTTCTGGTTTGTGTCACGTAGTAATGCGGTACCACACCGAAACAGTCAATTAAACCTGGTTGCGATTAATATTTTACAGGATAACGCGGGTTATGTCTCGGTTAGTTCTGGGATTTGCCGTCACCTGGCCCGTACTTTCGCGTTTCTCGCATACTTGTTCGCAAGATCCTGGCCTTTTTCTGGTTTGTATCACGTAGTAATGTGGTACCACACTGAAACAGTCAATAGAAGCTGGTTCCGAATAGTATTTTAGAGGATAACGCTGGCTATGTCTGGGTTAGTTCTGGTATTTGCAATCATCTGGCTCATACTTTCGCGATTTTCGCATACTTGTTGGCCAGATCCTGGGTTTCTTCTGGTTTGGATCCCGTAGTAATGAGGTACTACACCGAAACTGTCAATTAAATCTGGTTGCGATTAATATTCTAGAGGATAACGCTGGTTATGTCTCGGTTAGGTCTGGCATTTGCCCTCATCTGATCCGTACTTTCGCATTTTTCGCATACTTGTTGGCCAGATCCTGGCCTTTTTCTGGCTTGGACCAAGTAGTAATGTGGGACCACACTGAAACAGTCAATTAAACCTGGTTGCGATTAATATTTTAGAGGATAACGCCGGTTATGTCTCGGTTAGGTCTGGGATTTGTCCTCATCTGGCTCGTACATTCGCATTTTTCGCATACTTGTTGGCCAGATCCTGGGTTTCTTCTGGTTTGGATCCCGTAGTAATGAGGTTCCACACCTGAACAGTCAATTAAACCTGGTTGCGATTAATATTTTAGAGGATAACGCCGGTTATATCTCGGTTAGGTCTGGGATTTGCACTCATCTGGTTCGTACCTTCGCGTTTTTCGCATATTTGTTGGCCAGATCCTGGGTTTTTTCTGGTCTGGATCCCGTAGTAATGAGGTTCCACACCTGAAGAGTCAATTGAACCTGTTTGCGATTAATATTTTAGAGGATAACGCCGGTTATGTCTCGGTTAGGTCTGGGATTTGCCCTCATCTGGCTCGTACTTTCGCATTTTTCGCATACTTGTTGGCCAGATCCTGGCCTTTTTCTGGTTTGTGCCACGTAGTAATGCGGTACTACACCGAAACAGTCAATTAAATCTGGTTGCGATTAATATTTTAGAGGATAACGCTGGTTATGTCTCGGTTAGGTCTGGGATTTGCCCTCATCTGGCTCGTACTTTCGCATTTCTCGCTTACTTGTTGGCCAGATCCTGGCCTTTTTCTGGTTTGTATCACGTAGTAATGCGGTACCACACCGAAACAGTCAATTAAACCTTGGTTGCGATTAATATTTTAGAGGATAACGCAGGTTATGTCTCGGTTAGGTCTGGGTTTTGCCCTCATCTGGCTCGTACTTTCGCATTTTTCGCATACTTGTTGGCCAGATCCTGGCCTTTTTCTGGTTTGTATCACGTAGTAATGAGGTACCTCACTGAAACAGTCAATAAAAGCTGGTTCCGATTAGAGTTTTAGAGGATAACGCTGGTTATGTCTGGGTTAGTTCTGGTATTTGCAATCATCTGGCTCATGCTTTGGCGTTTTTCTCATATTTGTTGGCCAGATCCTGGGTTTTTTCTGGTTTGGATTCCGTAGTAATGAGGTGCCACACCGAAACAGTCAATTAAACCTGGTTGCGAATAATATTTTAGAGGATAACGCAGGTTATATCTCGGTTAGTTCTGGGATTTGCCGTCATCTGGCCCGTACTTTCGCGTTTCTCGCATACTTGTTCGCAAGATCCTGGGCTTTTTCTGGTTTGTGTCACGTAGTAATGCGGTACCACACCGAAACAGTCAATTAAACCTTGGTTGCGATTAATATTTTAGAGGATAACGCAGGTTATGTCTCGGTTAGGTCTGGGTTTTGCCCTCATCTGGCTCGTACTTTCGCATTTTTCGCATACTTGTTGGCCAGATCCTGGCCTTTTTCTGGTTTGTATCACGTAGTAATGTGGTACCACACTGAAACAGTCAATAGAAGCTGGTTCCGAATAGTATTTTAGAGGATAACGCTGGCTACGTCTGGGTTAGTTCTGGTATTTGCAATCATCTGGCTCATACTTTCGCGTTTTTCGCATATTTGTTGGCCAGATGCTGGGTTTTTTCTGGTTTGGACCACGTAGTAATGAGGTACCTCACTGAAACAGTCAATAAAAGCTGGTTCCGATTAGTGTTTTAGAGGATAACGCCGGTTATATCTCGGTTAGGTCTGGGATTTGCACTCATCTGGTTCGTACCTCCGCATTTTTCGCATACTTGTTGGCCAGATCCTGGCCTTTTTCTGGTTTGTATCACATAGTAATGTGGTACCACACTGAAACAGTCAATAGAAGCTGGTTCCGAATAGTATTTTAGAGGATAACGCTGGCTATGTCTGGGTTAGTTCTGGTATTTGCAATCATCTGGCTCATACTTTCGCGTTTTTCGCATATTTGTTGGACAGATCCTGGGTTTTTTCTGGTTTGGATCCCGTAGTAATGAGGTTACACACCTGAAGAGTCAATTGAACCTGTTTGCGATTAATATTTTAGAGGATAACGCCGGTTATGTCTCGGTTAGGTCTGGGATTTGCCTTCATCTGGCTCGTACTTTCGCATTTTTCGCATACTTGTTGGCCAGATCCTGGCCTTTTTCTGGTTTGTATCACGTAGTAATGAGGTACCTCACTGAAACAGTCAATAAAAGCTGGTTCCGAATAGTATTTTACAGGATAACTCTGGTTATGTCTGGGTTCGTTCTGGTATTTGCAATCATGTGGCTCATACTTTCGCGTTTTTCGCATATTTTTTGGCCAGATCCTGGGTTTTTTCTGGTTTGGATTCCGTAGTAATGAGGTGCCACACCGAAACAGTCAATTAAACCTGGTTGCGATTAATATTTTAGAGGATAACGCCGGTTATGTCTCGGTTAGGGCTGAGATTTGCCCTCATCTGGCTTGTACTTTCGCATTTCTCGCATACTTGTTGGCCAGATGCTGGGTTTTTTCTGGTTTGGATCACGTAATAATGACGTTCCACACCGAAACAGTCAATTAAACCTGGTTTCTATTAATATTTTAGAGGATAACGCCAGTTTTGTCTCGGTTAGGTCTGGGATTTGCCCTCATCTGGCTCGTACTTTCGCATTTCTCGCATACTTGTTGGCCAGATCCTGGGCTTTTTCTGGTTCGGATCACGTAGTAATGTGGTACCACACTGAGACAGTCAATAAAAGTTGGTCCCGATTAGTATTTTAGAGGATAACGCCGTTTATGTCTCGGTTAGGTCTGGGATTTGCCTTCATCTGGCTCGTACTTTCGCATTTTTCGCATACTTGTTGGCCAGATCCTGGCCTTTTTCTGGTTTCTATCACGTAGTAATGTGGTACCACACTGAAACAGTCAATAGAAGCTGGTTCCGAATAGTATTCTAGAGGATAACGCTGGCTATGTCTGGGTTAGTTCTGGTATTTGCAATCATCTTGCTCATACTTTCGCTTTTTTCGCATACTTGTTGGCCAGATGCTGGGTTTTTTCTGGTTTGGACAACGTAGTAATGAGGTACCTCACTGAAACAGTCAATAAAAGCTGGTTCCGATTAGAGTTTTAGAGGATAACGCTGGTTATGTCTGGGTTAGTTCTGGTATTTGCAATCATCTGGCTCATGCTTTCGCGTTTTTCTCATATTTGTTGGCCAGATCCTGGGTTTTTTCTGGTTTGGATTCCGTAGTAATGAGGTGCCACACCGAAACAGTCAATTAAACCTGGTTGCGAATAATATTTTAGAGGATAACGCCGGTTATGTCTCGGTTAGGGCTGGGATTTGCCCTCATCTGGCTCGTACCAATCGCATTTCTCGCATACTTGTTGGCCAGATCCTGGCCTTTTTCTGGTTTCTATCACGTAGTAATGTGGTACCACACTGAAACAGTCAATAGAAGCTGGTTCCGAATAGAATTCTAGAGGATAACGCTGGCTATGTCTGGGTTAGTTCTGGTATTTGCAATCATCTGGCTCATACTTTCGCGTTTTTCGCATATTTGTTGGACAGATCCTGGGTTTTTTCTGGTTTGGATCCCGTAGTAATGAGGTTACACACCTGAAGAGTCAATTGAACCTGTTTGCGATTAATATTTTAGAGGATAACGCCGGTTATGTCCCGGTTAGGTCTGGGATTTGCCTTCATCTGGCTCGTACTTTCGCATTTTTCGCATACTTGTTGGCCAGATCCTGGCCTTTTTCTGGTTTGTATCACGTAGTAATGAGGTACCTCACTGAAACAGTCAATAAAAGCTGGTTCCGAATAGTATTTTACAGGATAACTCTGGTTATGTCTGGGCTCGTTCTGGTATTTGCAATCATGTGGCTCATACTTTCGCGTTTTTCGCATATTTGTTGGCCAGATCCTGGGTTTTTTCTGGTTTGGATTCCGTAGTAATGAGGTGCCACACCGAAACAGTCAATTAAACCTGGTTGCGATTAATATTTTAGAGGATAACGCCGGTTATGTCTCGGTTAGGGCTGAGATTTGCCCTCATCTGGCTTGTACTTTCGCATTTCTCGCATACTTGTTGGCCAGATGCTGGGTTTTTTCTGGTTTGGATCACGTAATAATGACGTTCCACACCGAAACAGTCAATTAAACCTGGTTTCTATTAATATTTTAGAGGATAACGCCGGTTTTGTCTCGGTTAGGTCTGGGATTTGCCCTCATCTGGCGCGTACTTTCGCATTTCTCGCATACTTGTTGGCCAGATCCTGGGCTTTTTCTGGTTCGGATCACGTAGTAATGTGGTACCACACTGAGACAGTCAATAAAAGTTGGTCCCGATTAGTATTTTAGAGGATAACGCCGTTTATGTCTCGGTTAGGTCTGGGATTTGCCTTCATCTGGCTCGTACTTTCGCATTTTTCGCATACTTGTTGGCCAGATCCTGGCCTTTTTCTGGTTTCTATCACGTAGTAATGTGGTACCACACTGAAACAGTCAATAGAAGCTGGTTCCGAATAGTATTCTAGAGGATAACGCTGGCTATGTCTGGGTTAGTTCTGGTATTTGCAATCATCTTGCTCATACTTTCGCTTTTTTCGCATACTTGTTGGCCAGATGCTGGGTTTTTTCTGGTTTGGACAACGTAGTAATGAGGTACCTCACTGAAACAGTCAATAAAAGCTGGTTCCGATTAGAGTTTTAGAGGATAACGCTGGTTATGTCTGGGTTAGTTCTGGTATTTGCAATCATCTGGCTCATGCTTTCGCGTTTTTCTCATATTTGTTGGCCAGATCCTGGGTTTTTTCTGGTTTGGATTCCGTAGTAATGAGGTGCCACACCGAAACAGTCAATTAAACCTGGTTGCGAATAATATTTTAGAGGATAACGCCGGTTATGTCTCGGTTAGGGCTGGGATTTGCCCTCATCTGGCTCGTACCAATCGCATTTCTCGCATACTTGTTGGCCAGATCCTGGGCTTTTTCTGGTTCGGATCACGTAGTAATGTGGTACCACACTGAGACAGTCAATAAAAGTTGGTCCCGATTAGTATTTTAGAGGATAACGCTGGTTATGTTTCGGTTAGGTCTGGGATTTGCCCTCATCTGGCTCGTACTTTCGCATTTTTCGCATACTTGTCGGCCAGCTCCTGGGTTTTTCCTGGTTTGGATCCCGTAATAATGACATTCCACACCGAAACAGTCAATTAAACCTGGTTTCGATTAATATTTTAGAGGATATTGCCGGTTATATCTCGGTTAGGTCTGGGATTTGCCCTCATCTGGCCCGTACTTTCGCATTTTTGGCATACTTGAATGGCCAGATCCTGTGTCCTTCTATTGTTAGGATCACGTAGTAATGTGGTACCACACTGAAACAGTCAATAAAAGCTGGTTCCGAATAGTATTTTACAGGATAACGCTGGCTATGTCTGGGTTACTAATGGTATTTGCAATCATCTGGCTCATACTTTCGCGTTTTTCGCATATATGTTGGCCAGATCCTGGGTTTTTTCTGGTTAGGATCCCGTAGTAATGAGGTTCCACACCGAAACAGTCAATTAAACCTGGTTGCGATTAATATTTTAGAGGATAGCGCCGGTTATGTCTCGGTTAGGTCTGGGATTTGCCCTCATCTGGCTCGTACATTCGCATTTTTCGCATACTTGTTGGCCAGATCCTGGGTTTCTTCTGGTTTGGATAACGTAGTAATGTGAGACCACACTGAAACAGTCAATTAAACCTGGTTTCGATTAATATTTTAGAGGATAACTCCGGTTATTTCTCGGTTAGGTCTGGGATTTGCCCTCATCTGTCTCGTACTTCCGCAATTTTCGCATACTTATTGGCAAAATCCTGGCCTTTTTCAGGTTTGTTTCACGTAGTAATGCGGTACTACACCGAAACTGTCAATTAAATCTGGTTGCGATTAATATTCTAGAGGATAACGCTGGTAATGTCTCGGTTAGGACAGGGATTTGCCCTCATCTGATCCGTACTTTCGCATTTTTCGCATACTTGTTGGCCAGATCCTGGCCTTTTTCTGGCTTGGATAAAGTAGTAATGTGGGACCACACTGAAACAGTCAATTAAACCTGGTTGCGATTAATATTTTAGAGGATAACGCCGGTTATGTCTCGGTTAGGTCTGGGATTTGCCCTCATCTGGCTCGTACTTTCGCATTTTTCGCATACTTGTTGGCCAGATCCTGGGCTTTTTCTGGTTTGTATCACGTAGTAATGTGGTACCACACTGAAACAGTCAATAGAAGCTAGTTCCGAATAGTATTTTAGAGGATAACGCTGGTTATGTCTCGGTTAGGTCTGGGATTTGCCCTCATCTGGCCCGTACTTTCGCATTTTTCGCATACTTGTTGGCCAGATCCTGGGTTTTTCCTGGTTTGGATCCCGTAATAATGACATTCCGCACCGAAACAGTCAATTAAACCTGGTTTCTATTAATATTTTAGAGGATATTGCCGGTTATATCTCGGTTAGGTCTGGGATTTGCCCTCATCTGGCCCGTACTTTCGCATTTTTCGCATACTTGAATGGCCAGATCCTGTGTTCTTCTATTGTTAGGATCACGTAGTAATGTGGTACCACACTGAAACAGTCAATAGAAGCTGGTTCCGAATAGTATTTTAGAGGATAACGCTGGCTATGTCTGGGTTAGTAATGGTATTTGCAATCATCTGGCTCATACTTTCGCGTTTTTCGCATATATGTTGGCCAGATCCTGGGTTTTTTCTGGTTAGGATCCCGTAGTAATGAGGTTCCACACCGAAACAGTCAATTAAACCTGGTTGCGATTAATATTTTAGAGGATAACGCCGGTTATGTCTCGGTTAGATCTGGGATTTGCCCTCATCTGGCTCGTACTTTCGCATTTCTCGCATACTTGTTGGCCAGATCCTGGGCTTTTTCTGGTTTGGATCACGCAGTAATGTGGTACCACACTGAAACAGTCAATAAAAGCTGGTTCCGATTAGTGTTTTAGAGGATAACGCTGGTTATGTCTGGGTTAGTTCTGGTATTTGCAATCATCTTGCTCATACTTTCGCTTTTTTCGCATACTTGTTGGCCAGATGCTGGGTTTCTTCTAGTTTGGACCACGTAGTAATGAGGTACCTCACTGAAACAGTCAATAAAAGCTGGTTCCGATTAGTGTTTTAGAGGATAACGCTGGCTATGTCTGGGTTAGTTCTGGTATTTGCAATCATCTTGCTCATACTTTCGCTTTTTTCGCATACTTGTTGGCTAGATGCTGGGTTTTTTCTGGTTTGGACAACGTAGTAATGGGGTACCTCACTGAAACAGTCAATAAAAGCTGGTCCCGATTAGAGTTTAGAGGATAACGCTGGTTATGTCTGGGTTAGTTCTGGTATTTGCAATCATCTGGCTCATGCTTTCGCGTTTTTCTCATATTTGTTGGCCAGATCCTGGGTTTTTTCTGGTTTGGATTCCGTAGTAATGAGGTGCCACACCGAAACAGTCAATTAAACCTGGTTGCGAATAATATTTTAGAGGATAACGCCGGTTATGTCTCGGTTAGGGCTGGAATTTGCCGTCATCTGGCTCGTACCAATCGCATTTCTCGCATACTTGTTGGCCAGATCCTGGGCTTTTTCTGGTTCGGATCACGTAGTAATGTGGTACCACACTGAGACAGTCAATAAAAGTTGGTCCCGATTAGTATTTTAGAGATGGTTATGTTTCGGTTAGGTCTGGGATTTGCCCTCATCTGGCTCGTACTTTCGCATTTTTCGCATACTTGAATGGCCAGATCCTGTGTTTTTCTATTGTTAGGATCACGTAGTAATGTGGTACCACACTGAAACAGTCAATTAAACCTGGTTGCGACTAAAATTTTAGAGGATAACGCTGGATATGTCTCGGTTAGTTCTGGTATTTGCAATCATCTCGCTCATACTTGTTCGCAAGATCCTGGGCTTTTTCTGGTTTGTGTCACGTAGTAATGCGGTACCACACCGGAACAGTCAATTAAACCTGGTTGCGATTAATATTTTAGAGGATAACGCGGGTTATGTCTCGGTTAGGTCTGGGTTTTGCCCTCATCTGGCTCGTACTTTCGCATTTTTCGCATACTTGTTGGCCAGATCCTGGGCTTTTTCTGGTTTGTATCACGTAGTAATGTGGTACCACACTGAAACAGTCAATAGAAGCTGGTTCCGAATAGTATTTTAGAGGATAACGCCGGTTATATCTCGGTTAGGTCTGGGATTTGCCCTCATCTGGCTCGTACCTTCGCATTTTTGGCGTACTTGTTGGCCAGATCCTGGCCTTTTTCTGGCTCGGACCACGTAGTAATGTGGTACCACACCGAAACAGGGTATTAATCCCGGTTGCAATTAATATTTTAGAGGATAACGCCGGTTATGTCTCGGTTAGGGCTGGGATTTGCCCTCATCTGGCTCGTACTTTCGCATTTCTCGCATACTTGTTGGCCAGATCCTGGGCTTTTTCTGGTTTGGGTCACGTAATAATGTGGTACCACACTGAAACAGTCAATAAAAGCTGGTTCCGATTAGAGTTTTAGAGGATAACGCTGGTTATGTCTGGGTTAGTTCTGGTATTTGCAATCATCTGGCTCATGCTTTCGCGTTTTTCTCATATTTGTTGGCCAGATCCTGGGTTTTTTCTGGTTTGGATTCCGTAGTAATGAGGTGCCACACCGAAACAGTCAATTAAACCTGGTTGCGAATAATATTTTAGAGGATAACGCCGGTTATGTCTCGGTTAGGGCTGGGATTTGCCCTCATCTGGCTCGTACCAATCGCATTTCTCGCATACTTGTTGGCCAGATCCTGGGCTTTTTCTGGTTCGGATCACGTAGTAATGTGGTACCACACTGAGACAGTCAATAAAAGTTGGTCCCGATTAGTATTTTAGAGGATAACGCTGGTTATGTTTCGGTTAGGTCTGGGATTTGCCCTCATCTGGCTCGTACTTTCGCATTTTTCGCATACTTGTCGGCCAGCTCCTGGGTTTTTCCTGGTTTGGATCCCGTAATAATGACATTCCACACCGAAACAGTCAATTAAACCTGGTTTCGATTAATATTTTAGAGGATATTGCCGGTTATATCTCGGTTAGGTCTGGGATTTGCCCTCATCTGGCCCGTACTTTCGCATTTTTCGCATACTTGAATGGCCAGATCCTGTGTCCTTCTATTGTTAGGATCACGTAGTAATGTGGTACCACACTGAAACAGTCAATAAAAGCTGGTTCCGAATAGTATTTTACAGGATAACGCTGGCTATGTCTGGGTTACTAATGGTATTTGCAATCATCTGGCTCATACTTTCGCGTTTTTCGCATATATGTTGGCCAGATCCTGGGTTTTTTCTGGTTAGGATCCCGTAGTAATGAGGTTCCACACCGAAACAGTCAATTAAACCTGGTTGCGATTAATATTTTAGAGGATAACGCCGGTTATGTCTCGGTTAGGTCTGGGATTTGCCCTCATCTGGCTCGTACATTCGCATTTTTCGCATACTTGTTGGCCAGATCCTGGGTTTCTTCTGGTTTGGATAACGTAGTAATGTGAGACCACACTGAAACAGTCAATTAAACCTGGTTTCGATTAATATTTTAGAGGATAACTCCGGTTATTTCTCGGTTAGGTCTGGGATTTGCCCGCATCTGTCTCGTACTTCCGCAATTTTCGCATACTTATTGGCAAAATCCTGGCCTTTTTCAGGTTTGTTTCACGTAGTAATGCGGTACTACACCGAAACTGTCAATTAAATCTGGTTGCGATTAATATTCTAGAGGATAACGCTGGTAATGTCTCGGTTAGGACAGGGATTTGCCCTCATCTGATCCGTACTTTCGCATTTTTCGCATACTTGTTGGCCAGATCCTGGCCTTTTTCTGGCTTGGATAAAGTAGTAATGTGGGACCACACTGAAACAGTCAATTAAACCTGGTTGCGATTAATATTTTAGAGGATAACGCCGGTTATGTCTCGGTTAGGTCTGGGATTTGCCCTCATCTGGCTCGTACATTCGCATTTTTCGCATACTTGTTGGCCAGATCCTGGCCTTTTTCTGGCTTGGACCAAGTAGTAATGTGGGGCCACACTGAAACAGTCAATTAAACCTGGTTGCGATTAATATTTTAGAGGATAACGCCGGTTATGTCTCGGTTAGGTCTGGGATTTGCCCTCATCTGTCTCGTACTTTCGCATTTTTCGCATACTTGAATGGCCAGATCCTGTGTTTTTCTATTGTTAGGATCACGTAGTAATGTGGTACCACACTGAAACAGTCAATTAAACCTGGTTGCGACTAAAATTTTAGAGGATAACGCTGGATATGTCTCGGTTAGTTCTGGTATTTGCAATCATCTCGCTCATACTTGTTCGCAAGATCCTGGGCTTTTTCTGGTTTGTGTCACGTAGTAATGCGGTACCACACCGAAACAGTCAATTAAACCTGGTTGCGATTAATATTTTAGAGGATAACGCGGGTTATGTCTCGGTTAGGTCTGGGTTTTGCCCTCATCTGGCTCGTACTTTCGCATTTTTCGCATACTTGTTGGCCAGATCCTGGGCTTTTTCTGGTTTGTATCACGTAGTAATGTGGTACCACACTGAAACAGTCAATAGAAGCTGGTTCCGAATAGTATTTTAGAGGATAACGCCGGTTATATCTCGGTTAGGTCGGGGATTTGCCCTCATCTGGCTCGTACCTTCGCATTTTTGGCGTACTTGTTGGCCAGATCCTGGCCTTTTTCTGGCTCGGACCACGTAGTAATGTGGTACCACACCGAAACAGGGTATTAATCCCGGTTGCAATTAATATTTTAGAGGATAACGCCGGTTATGTCTCGGTTAGGGCTGGGATTTGCCCTCATCTGGCTCGTACTTTCGCATTTCTCGCATACTTGTTGGCCAGATCCTGGGTTTTTTCTGGTTAGGATCCCGTAGTAACGAGGTTCCACACCGAAACAGTCAATTAAACCTGATTGCGATTAATATTTTAGAGGATAACGCCGGTTATGTCTCGGTTAGGTCTGGGATTTGCCCTCATCTGGCTCGTACCTGCGCATTTTTCGCATACTTGTTGGCCATATCCTGGCCTTATTCTGGTTTGTATCACGTAGTAATGTGGTACCACACTGAAACAATCAATAGAAGCTGGTTCCGAATAGTATTTTAGAGGATAACGCTGGCTATGTCTGGGTTAGTTCAGGTATTTGCAATCATCTTGCTGATACTTTCGCTTTTTTCGCATACTTGTTGGCCAGATGCTGGGTTTTTTCTGGTTTGGACAACGTAGTAATGAGGTACCTCACTGAAACAGTCAATAAAAGCTGGTTCCGATTAGAGTTTAGAGGATAACGCTGGTTATGTCTGGGTTAGTTCTGGTATTTGCAATCATCTGGCTCATGCTTTCGCGTTTTTCTCATATTTGTTGGCCAGATCCTGGGTTTTTTCTGATTTGGATTCCGTAGTAATGAGGTGCCACACCGAAACAGTCAATTAAACCTGGTTGCGAATAATATTTTAGAGGATAACGCCGGTTATGTCTCGGTTAGGGCTGGGATTTGCCGTCATCTGGCTCGTACCAATCGCATTTCTCGCATACTCGTTGGCCAGATCCTGGGCTTTTTCTGGTTCGGATCACGTAGTAATGTGGTACCACACTGAGACAGTCAATAAAAGTTGGTCCCGATTAGTATTTTAGAGCTGGTTATGTTTCGGTTAGGTCTGGGATTTGCCCTCATCTGGCTCGTACTTTCGCATTTTTCGCATACTTGTTGGCCAGATCCTGGGTTTTTCCTGGTTTGGATCCCGTAATAATGACATTCCACACCGAAACAGTCAATTAAACCTGGTTTCTATTAATACTTTAGAGGATATTGCCGGTTATATCTCGGTTAGGTCTGGGATTTGCCCTCATCTGGCCCGTACTTCCGCATTTTTCGCATACTTGAATGGCAAGATCCTGGCCTTTTTCAGGTTTGTATCACGTAGTAATGCGGTACTACACCGAAACTGTCAATTAAATCTGGTTGCGATTAATATTCTAGAGGATAACGCTGGTTATGTCTGTGTTAGTAATGGTATTTGCAATCATCTGGCTCATACTTTCGCGTTTTTCGCATATATGTTGGCCAGATCCTGGGTTTTTTCTGGTTAGGATCCCGTAGTAATGAGGTTCCACACCGAAACAGTCAATTAAACCTGGTTGCGATTAATATTTTAGAGGATAACGCCGGTTATGTCTCGGTTAGGTCTGGGATTTGCCCTCATCTGGCTCGTACATTCGCATTTTTCGCATACTTGTTGGCCAGATCCTGGGTTTCTTCTGGTTTGGATAACGTAGTAATGTGGGACCACACTGAAACAGTCAATTAAACCTGGTTTCGATTAATATTTTAGAGGATAACTCCGGTTATTTCTCGGTTACGTCTGGGATTTGCCCTCATCTGTCTCGTACTTTCGCAATTTTCGCATACTTATTGGCAAGATCCTGGCCTTTTTCAGGTTTGTATCACGTAGTAATGCGGTACTACACCGAAACTGTCAATTAAATCTGGTTGCGATTAATATTCTAGAGGATAACGCTGGTTATGTCTCGGTTAGGTCTGGGATTTGCCCTCATCTGATCCGTACTTTCGCATTTTTCGCATACTTGTTGGCCAGATCCTGGCCTTTTTCTGGCTTGGACCAAGTAGTAATGTGGGACCACACTGAAACAGTCAATTAAACCTGGTTGCGATTAATATTTTAGAGGATAACGCCGGTTATGTCTCAGTTAGGTCTGGGATTTGCCCTCATCTGTCTCGTACTTTCGCATTTTTCGCATACTTGAATGGCCAGATCCTGTGTTTTTCTATTGTTAGGATCACGTAGTAATGTGGTACCACACTGAAACAGTCAATTAAACCTGGTTGCGACTAAAATTTTAGAGGATAACGCAGGATATGTCTCGGTTAGTTCTGGTATTTGCAATCATCTCGCTCATACTTGTTCGCAAGATCCTGGGCCTTTTCTGGTTTGTGTCACGTAGTAATGCGGTACCACACCGAAACAGTCAATTAAACCTGGTTGCGATTAATATTTTAGAGGATAACGCGGGTTATGTCTCGGTTAGGTCTGGGTTTTGCCCTCATCTGGCTCGTACTTTCGCATTTTTCGCATACTTGTTGGCCAGATCCTGGGCTTTTTCTGGTTTGTATCACGTAGTAATGTGGTACCACACTGAAACAGTCAATAGAAGCTGGTTCCGAATAGTATTTTAGAGGATAACGCCGGTTATATCTCGGTTAGGTCTGGGATTTGCCCTCATCTGGCTCGTACCTTCGCATTTTTGGCGTACTTGTTGGCCAGATCCTGGCCTTTTTCTGGCTCGGACCACGTAGTAATGTGGTACCACACCGAAACAGGGTATTAATCCCGGTTGCAATTAATATTTTAGAGGATAACGCCGGTTATGTCTCGGTTAGGGCTGGGATTTGCCCTCATCTGGCTCGTACTTTCGCATTTCTCGCATACTTGTTGGCCAGATCCTGGGCTTTTTCTGGTTTGGGTCACGTAGTAATGTGGTACCACACTGAAACAGTCAATAAAAGCTGGACCCGAATAGTATTTTAGAGGATAACGCTGGCTATGTCTGGGTTAGTTCTGGTATTTGCAATCATCTGGCTCATACTTTCGCGTTTTTCGCATATTTGCCGGCCAGATCCTGGGTTTTTTCTGGTTAGGATCCCGTAGTAACGAGGTTCCACACCGAAACAGTCAATTAAACCTGATTGCGATTAATATTTTAGAGGATAACGCCGGTTATGTCTCGGTTAGGTCTGGGATTTGCCCTCATCTGGCTCGTACCTGCGCATTTTTCGCATACTTGTTGGCCATATCCTGGCCTTATTCTGGTTTGTATCACGTAGTAATGTGGTACCACACTGAAACAATCAATAGAAGCTGGTTCCGAATAGTATTTTAGAGGATAACGCTGGCTATGTCTGGGTTAGTTCTGGTATTTGCAATCATCTTGCTGATACTTTCGCATTTCTCGCATACTTGTTGGCGAGATCCTGGCCTTTTCCTGGTTTGTATCACGTAGTAATGTGGTACCACACTGAAACAGTCAATAGAAGCTGGTTCCGAATAGTATTCTAGAGGATAACGCTGGCTATGTCTGGGTTAGTTCTGGTATTTGCAATCATCTTGCTCATACTTTCGCTTTTTTCGCATACTTGTTGGCCAGATGCTGTGTTTTTTCTGGTTTGGACAACGTAGTAATGAGGTACCTCACTGAAACAGTCAATAAAAGCTGGTTCCGATTAGAGTTTAGAGGATAACGCTGGTTATGTCTGGGTTAGTTCTGGTATTTGCAATCATCTGGCTCATGCTTTCGCGTTTTTCTCATATTTGTTGGCCAGATCCTGGGTTTTTTCTGATTTGGATTCCGTAGTAATGAGGTGCCACACCGAAACAGTCAATTAAACCTGGTTGCGAATAATATTTTAGATGATAACGCCGGTTATGTCTCGGTTAGGGCTGGGATTTGCCGTCATCTGGCTCGTACCAATCGCATTTCTCGCATACTCGTTGGCCAGATCCTGGGCTTTTTCTGGTTCGGATCACGTAGTAATGTGGTACCACACTGAGACAGTCAATAAAAGTTGGTCCCGATTAGTATTTTAGAGCTGGTTATGTTTCGGTTAGGTCTGGGATTTGCCCTCATCTGACTCGTACTTTCGCATTTTTCGCATACTTGTTGGCCAGATCCTGGGTTTTTCCTGGTTTGGATCCCGTAATAATGACATTCCACACCGAAACAGTCAATTAAACCTGGTTTCTATTAATACTTTAGAGGATATTGCCGGTTATATCTCGGTTAGGTCTGGGATTTGCCCTCATCTGGCCCGTACTTCCGCATTTTTCGCATACTTGAATGGCAAGATCCTGGCCTTTTTCAGGTTTGTATCACGTAGTAATGCGGTACTACACCGAAACTGTCAATTAAATCTGGTTGCGATTAATATACTAGAGGATAACGCTGGTTATGTCTGTGTTAGTAATGGTATTTGCAATCATCTGGCTCATACTTTCGCGTTTTTCGCATATATGTTGGCCAGATCCTGGGTTTTTTCTGGTTAGGATCCCGTAGTAATGTGGTTCCACACCGAAACAGTCAATTAAACCTGGTTGCGATTAATATTTTAGAGGATAACGCCGGTTATGTCTCGGTTAGGTCTGGGATTTGCCCTCATCTGGCTCGTACATTCGCATTTTTCGCATACTTGTTGGCCAGATCCTGGGTTTCTTCTGGTTTGGATAACGTAGTAATGTGGGACCACACTGAAACAGTCAATTAAACCTGGTTTCGATTAATATTTTAGAGGATAACTCCGGTTATTTCTCGGTTACGTCTGGGATTTGCCCTCATCTGTCTCGTACTTTCGCAATTTTCGCATACTTATTGGCAAGATCCTGGCCTTTTTCAGGTTTGTATCACGTAGTAATGCGGTACTACACCGAAACTGTCAATTAAATCTGGTTGCGATTAATATTCTAGAGGATAACGCTGGTTATGTCTCGGTTAGGTCTGGGATTTGCCCTCATCTGATCCGTACTTTCGCATTTTTTGCATACTTGTTGGCCAGATCCTGGCCTTTTTCTGGCTTGGACCAAGTAGTAATGTGGGACCACACTGAAACAGTCAATTAAACCTGGTTGCGATTAATATTTTAGAGGATAACGCCGGTTATGTCTCGGTTAGGTCTGGGATTTGTCCTCATCTGGCTCGTACATTCGCATTTTTCGCATACTTGTTGGCCAGATCCTGGGTTTCTTCTGGTTTGGATAACGTAGTAATGTGGGACCACACTGAAACAGTCAATTAAACCTGGTTTCGATTAATATTTTAGAGGATAACTCCGGTTATTTCTCGGTTAGGTCTGGGATATGCCCTCATCTGTCTCGTACTTTCGCATTTTTCGCATACTTGAATGGCCAGATCCTGTGTTTTTCTATTGTTAGGATCACGTAGTAATGTGGTACCACACTGAAACAGTCAATTAAACCTTGTTGCGACTAAAATTTTAGAGGATAACGCAGGATATGTCTCGGTTAGTTCTGGTATTTGCAATCATCTCGCTCATTCTTGTTCGCAAGATCCTGGGCTTTTTCTGGTTTGTGTCACGTAGTAATGCGGTACCACACCGAAACAGTCAATTAAACCTGGTTGCGATTAATATTTTAGGGGATAACGCGGGTTATGTCTCGGTTAGGTCTGGGTTTTGCCCTCATCTGGCTCGTACTTTCGCATTTTTCGCATACTTGTTGGCCAGATCCTGGGCTTTTTCTGGTTTGTATCACGTAGTAATGTGGTACCACACTGAAACAGTCAATAGAAGCTGGTTCCGAATAGTATTTTAGAGGATAACGCCGGTTATATCTCGGTTAGTTCTGGGATTTGCCCTCATCTGGCTCGTACCTTCGCATTTTTGGCGTACTTGTTGGCCAGATCCTGGCCTTTTTCTGGCTCGGACCACGTAGTAATGTGGTACCACACCGAAACAGGGTATTAATCCCGGTTGCAATTAATATTTTAGAGGATAACGCCGGTTATGTCTCGGTTAGGGCTGGGATTTGCCCTCATCTGGCTCGTACTTTCGCATTTCTCGCATACTTGTTGGCCAGATCCTGGGCTTTTTCTGGTTTGGGTCACGTAGTAATGTGGTACCACACTGAAACAGTCAATAAAAGCTGGACCCGAATAGTATTTTAGAGGATAACGCTGGCTATGTCTGGGTTAGTTCTGGTATTTGCAATCATCTGGCTCATACTTTCGCGTTTTTCGCATATTTGTTGGCCAGATCCTGGGTTTTTTCTGGTTAGGATCCCGTAGTAACGAGGTTCCACACCGAAACAGTCAATTAAACCTGATTGCGATTAATATTTTAGAGGATAACGCCGGTTATGTCTCGGTTAGGTCTGGGATTTGCCCTCATCTGGCTCGTACCTGCGCATTTTTCGCATACTTGTTGGCCATATCCTGGCCTTATTCTGGTTTGTATCACGTAGTAATGTGGTACCACACTGAAACAATCAATAGAAGCTGGTTCCGAATAGTATTTTAGAGGATAACGCTGGCTATGTCTGGGTTAGTTCTGGTATTTGCAATCATCTGGCTCATACTTTCGCGTTTTTCGCATATTTGTTGGCAAGATCCTGGGTTTTTTCTGGTTTGGATCCCGTAGTAATGAGGTTCCACACCGAAACAGTCAATTAAACCTGGTTGCGATTAATATTTTAGAGGATAACGCCGGTTATGTCTCGGTTAGGTCTGGGATTTGCCCTCATCTGGCTCGTGCTTTCGCATTTTTCGCATACTTGTTGGCCAGATCCTGGGCTTTTTCTGGTTTGGATCACGTAGTAATGTGGTACCACACTGAAACAGTCAATAAAAACTGGTTCCGATTAGTGTTTTAGAGGATAACGCTGGTTATGTCTGGGTTAGTTCTGGTATTTGCAATCATCTTGCTCATACTTTCGCTTTTTTCGCATACTTGTTGGCCAGATGCTGGGTTTTTTCTGGTTTGGACCACGTAGTAATGAGGTACCTCACTGAAACAGTCAATAAAAGCTGGTTCCGATTAGTGTTTTAGAGGATAACGCCGGTTATATCTCGGTTAGGTCTGGGATTTGCACTCATCTGGTTCGTACCTTCGCATTTTTCGCATACTTGTTGGCCAGATCCTGGCCTTTTTCTGGTTTGTATCACGTAGTAATGTGGTACCACACTGAAACAGTCAATAGAAGCTGGTTCCGAATAGTATTCTAGAGGATAACGCTGGCTATGTCTGGGTTAGTTCTGGTATTTGCTATCATCTTGCTCATACTTTCGCTTTTTTCGCATACTTTTTGGCCAGATGCTGGGTTTTTTCTGGTTTGGACAACGTAGTAATGAGGTACCTCACTGAAACAGTTAATAAAAGCTGGTTCCGATTAGAGTTTTAGAGGATAACGCTGGTTATGTCTGGGTTAGTTCTGGTATTTGCAATCATCTGGCTCATGCTTTCGCGTTTTTCTCATATTTGTTGGCCAGATCCTGGGTTTTTTCTGGTTTGGATTCCGTAGTAATGAGGTGCCACACCGAAACAGTCAATTAAACCTGGTTGCGAATAATATTTTAGAGGAAAACGCCGGTTATGTCTCGGTTAGGGCTGGGATTTGCCCTCATCTGGCTCGTACCAATCGCATTTCTCGCATACTTGTTGGCCAGATCCTGGGCTTTTTCTGGTTCGGATCACGTAGTAATGTGGTACCACACTGAGACAGTCAATAAAAGTTGGTCCCGATTAGTATTTTAGAGGATAACGCTGGTTATGTTTCGGTTAGGTCTGGGATTTGCCCTCATCTGGCTCGTACCTGCGCATTTTTCGCATACTTGTTGGCCATATCCTGGCCTTATTCTGGTTTGTATCACGTAGTAATGTGGTACCACACTGAAACAATCAATAGAAGCTGGTTCCGAATAGTATTTTAGAGGATAACGCTGGCTATGTCTGGGTTAGTTCTGGTATTTGCAATCATCTGGCTCATACTTTCGCGTTTTTCGCATATTTGTTGGCAAGATCCTGGGTTTTTTCTGGTTTGGATCCCGTAGTAATGAGGTTCCACACCGAAACAGTCAATTAAACCTGGTTGCGATTAATATTTTAGAGGATAACGCCGGTTATGTCTCGGTTAGGTCTGGGATTTGTCCTCATCTGGCTCGTACATTCGCATTTTTCGCATACTTGTTGGCCAGATCATGGGTTTCTTCTGGTTTGGATAACGTAGTAATGTGGGACCACACTGAAACAGTCAATTAAACCTGGTTTCGATTAATATTTTAGAGGATAACTCCGGTTATTTCTCGGTTAGGTCTGGGATTTGCCCTCATCTGTCTCGTACTTTCGCATTTTTCGCATACTTGAATGGCCAGATCCTGTGTTTTTCTATTGTTAGGATCACGTAGTAATGTGGTACCACACTGAAACAGTCAATTAAACCTGGTTAAGACTAAAATTTTAGAGGATAACGCAGGATATGTCTCGGTTAGTTCTGGTATTTGCAATCATCTCGCTCATTCTTGTTCGCAAGATCCTGGGCTTTTTCTGGTTTGTGTCACGTAGTAATGCGGTACCACACCGAAACAGTCAATTAAACCTGGTTGCGATTAATATTTTAGAGGATAACGCGGGTTATGTCTCGGTTAGGTCTGGGTTTTGCCCTCATCTGGCTCGTACTTTCGCATTTTTCGCATACTTGTTGGCCAGATCCTGGGCTTTTTCTGGTTTGTATCACGTAGTAATGTGGTACCACACTGAAACAGTCAATAGAAGCTGGTTCCGAATAGTATTTTAGAGGATAACGCCGGTTATATCTCGGTTAGGTCTGGGATTTGCCCTCATCTGGCTCGTACCTTCGCATTTTTGGCGTACTTGTTGGCCAGATCCTGGCCTTTTTCTGGCTCGGACCACGTAGTAATGTGGTACCACACCGAAACAGGGTATTAATCCCGGTTGCAATTAATATTTTAGAGGATAACGCCGGTTATGTCTCGGTTAGGGCTGGGATTTGCCCTCATCTGGCTCGTACTTTCGCATTTCTCGTATACTTGTTGGCCAGATCCTGGGCTTTTTCTGGTTTGGGTCACGTAGTAATGTGGTACCACACTGAAACAGTCAATAAAAGCTGGACCCGAATAGTATTTTAGAGGATAACGCTGGGTATGTCTGGGTTAGTTCTGGTATTTGCAATCATCTGGCTCATACTTTCGCGTTTTTCGCATATTTGTTGGCCAGATCCTGGGTTTTTTCTGGTTAGGATCCCGTAGTAACGAGGTTCCACACCGAAACAGTCAATTAAACCTGATTGCGATTAATATTTTAGAGGATAACGCCGGTTATGTCTCGGTTAGGTCTGGGATTTGCCCTCATCTGGCTCGTACCTGCGCATTTTTCGCATACTTGTTGGCCATATCCTGGCCTTATTCTGGTTTGTATGACGTAGTAATGTGGTACCACACTGAAACAATCAATAGAAGCTGGTTCCGAATAGTATTTTAGAGGATAACGCTGGCTATGTCTGGGTTAGTTCTGGTATTTGCAATCATCTGGCTCATACTTTCGCGTTTTTCGCATATTTGTTGGCAAGATCCTGGGTTTTTTCTGGTTTGGATCCCGTAGTAATGAGGTTCCACACCGAAACAGTCAATTAAACCTGGTTGCGATTAATATTTTAGAGGATAACGCCGGTTATGTCTCGGTTAGGTCTGGGATTTGCCCTCATCTGGCTCGTACTTTCGCATTTTTCGCATACTTGTTGGCCAGATCCTGGGCTTTTTCTGGTTTGGATCACGTAGTAATGTGGTACCACACTGAAACAGTCAATAAAAACTGGTACCGATTAGTGTTTTAGAGGATAACGCTGGTTATGTCTGGGTTAGTTCTGGTATTTGCAATCATCTGGCTCATGCTTTCGCGTTTTTCTCATATTTGTTGGCCAGATCCTGGGTTTTTTCTGGTTTGGATTCCGTAGTAATGAGGTGCCACACCGAAACAGTCAATTAAACCTGGTTGCGAATAATATTTTAGTGGATAACGCCGGTTATGTCTCGGTTAGGGCTGGGATTTGCCCTCATCTGGCTCGTACCAATCGCATTTCTCGCATACTTGTTGGCCAGATCCTGGGCTTTTTCTGGTTCGGATCACGTAGTAATGTGGTACCACACTGAGACAGTCAATAAAAGTTGGTCCCGATTAGTATTTTAGAGGATAACGCTGGTTATGTTTCGGTTAGGTCTGGGATTTGCCCTCATCTGGCTCGTACTTTCGCATTTTTCGCATACTTGTTGGCCAGATCCTGGGTTTTTCCTGGTTTGGATCCCGTAATAATGACATTCCACACCGAAACAGTCAATTAAACCTGGTTTCTATTAATATTTTAGAGGATATTGCCGGTTATATCTCGGTTAGGTCTGGGATTTGCCCCCATCTGGCCCGTACTTTCGCATTTTTCGCATACTTGAATGGCCAGATCCTGTGTTCTTCTAGTGTTAGGATCACGTAGTAATGTGGTACCACACTGAAACAGTCAATAAATGCTGGTTCCGAATAGTATTTTAGAGGATAACGCTAGCTATGTCTGGGTTAGTAATGGTATTTGCAATCATCTGGCTCATACTTTCGCGTTTTTCGCATATATGTTGGCCAGATCCTGGGTTTTTTCTGGTTAGGATCCCGTAGTAATGAGGTTCCACACCGAAACAGTCAATTAAACCTGGTTGCGATTAATATTTTAGAGGATATCGCCGGTTATGTCTCGGTTAGGTCTGGGATTTGCCCTCATCTGGCTCGTACATTCGCATTTTTCGCATACTTGAATGGCCAGATCCTGTGTTCGTCTATTGTTAGGATCACGTAGTAATGTGGTACCACACTGAAACAGTCAATAAATGCTGGTTCCGAATAGTATTTTAGAGGATAACGCTAGCTATGTCTGGGTTAGTAATGGTATTTGCAATCATCTGGCTCATACTTTCGCGTTTTTCGCATATATGTTGGCCAGATCCTGGGTTTTTTCTGGTTAGGATCCCGTAGTAATGAGGTTCCACACCGAAACAGTCAATTAAACCTGGTTGCGATTAATATTTTAGAGGATAACGCCGGTTATGTGTCGGTTAGGTCTGGGATTTGCCCTCATCTGGCTCGTACATTCGCATTTTTCGCATACTTGTTGGCCAGATCCTGGGTTTCTTCTGGTTTGGATAACGTAGTAATGTGGGACCACACTGAAACAGTCAATTGAACCTGGTTTCGATTAATATTTTAGAGGATAACTCCGGTTATTTCTCGGTTACGTCTGGGATTTGCCCTCATCTGTCTCGTACTTCCGCAATTTTCGCATACTTATTGGCAAGATCCTGGCCTTTTTCAGGTTTGTATCACGTAGTAATGCGGTACTACACCGAAACTGTCAATTAAATCTGGTTGCGATTAATATTTTAGAGGATAACGCTGGTTATGTCTCGGTTAGGTCTGGGATTTGCCCTCATCTGATCCGTACTTTCGCATTTTTCGCATACTTGTTGGCCAGATCCTGGCCTTTTTCTGGCTTGGACCAAGTAGTAATGTGGGACCACACTGAAACAGTCAATTAAACCTGGTTGCGATTAATATTTTAGAGGATAACGCCGGTTATGTCTCGGTTAGGTCTGGGATTTGTCCTCATCTGGCTCGTACATTCGCATTTTTCGCATACTTGTTGGCCAGATCCTGGGTTTCTTCTGGTTTGGATAACGTAGTAATGTGGGACCACACTGAAACAGTCAATTAAACCTGGTTTCGATTAATATTTTAGAGGATAACTCCGGTTATTTCCCGGTTAGGTCTGGGATTTGCCCTCATCTGTCTCGTACTTTCGCATTTTTCGCATACTTGAATGGCCAGATCCTGTGTTTTTCTATTGTTAGGATCACGTAGTAATGTGGTACCACACTGAAACAGTCAATTAAACCTGGTTGCGACTAAAATTTTAGAGGATAACGCAGGTTATGTCTCGGTTAGTTCTGGTATTTGCAATCATCTGGCTCATACTTGTTCGCAAGATCCTGGGCTTTTTCTGGTTTGTGTCACGTAGTAATGCGGTACCACACCGAAACAGTCAATTAAACCTGGTTGCGATTAATATTTTACAGGATAACGCGGGTTATGTCTCGGTTAGTTCTGGGTTTTGCCCTTATCTGGCTCGTACTTTCGCATTTTTCGCATACTTGTTGGCCAGATCCTGGGCTTTTTCTGGTTTGTATCACGTAGTAATGTGGTACCACACTGAAACAGTCAATAGAAGCTGGTTCCGAATAGTATTTTAGAGGATAACGCCGGTTATATCTCGGTTAGGTCTGGGATTTGCCCTCATCTGGCTCGTACCTTCGCATTTTTCGCGTACTTGTTGGCCAGATCCTGGCCTTTTTCTGGCTCGGACCACGTAGTAATGTGGTACCACACCGAAACAGGGTATTAATCCCGGTTGCAATTAATATTTTAGAGGATAACGCCGGTTATGTCTCGGTTAGGGCTGGGATTTGCCCTCATCTGGCTCGTACTTTCGCATTTCTCGCATACTTGTTGGCCAGATCCTGGGCTTTTTCTGGTTTGGGTCACGTAGTAATGTGGTACCACACTGAAACAGTTTATAAAAGCTGGCCCCGAATAGTATTTTAGAGGATAACGCTGGGTATGTCTGGGTTAGTTCTGGTATTTGCAATCATCTGGCTCATACTTTCGCGTTTTTCGCATATTTGTTGGCCAGATCCTGGGTTTTTTCTGGTTAGGATCCCGTAGTAACGAGGTTCCACACCGAAACAGTCAATTAAACCTGGTTGCGATTAATATTTTAGAGGATAACGCCGGTTATGTCTCGGTTAGGTCTGGGATTTGCCCTCATCTGGCTCGTACCTGCGCATTTTTCGCATACTTGTTGTCCATATCCTGGCCTTATTCTGGTTTGTATCACGTCGTAATGTGGTACCACACTGAAACAGTCAATAGAAGCTGGTTCCGAATAGTATTTTAGAGGATAACGCTGGCTATGTCTGGGTTAGTTCTGGTATTTGCAATCATCTGGCTCATACTTTCGCGTTTTTCGCATATTTGTTGGCAAGATCCTGGGTTTTTTCTGGTTTGGATCCCGTAGTAATGAGGTTCCACACCGAAACAGTCAATTAAACCTGGTTGCGATTAATATTTTAGAGGATAACGCCGGTTATGTCTCGGTTAGGTCTGGGATTTGCCCTCATCTGGCTCGTACTTTCGCATTTTTCGCATACTTGTTGGCCAGATCCTGGGCTTTTTCTGGTTTGTATCACGTAGTAATGTGGTACCACACTGAAACAGTCAATGGAAGCTGGTTCCGAATAGTATTCTAGAGGATAACGCTGGCTATGTCTGGGTTAGTTCTGGTATTTGCAATCATCTTGCTCATACTTTCGCTTTTTTCGCATACTTGTTGGCCAGATGCTGGGTTTTTCTGGTTTGGACAACGTAGTAATGAGGTACCTCACTGAAACAGTCAATAATAGCTGGTTCCGATTAGAGTTTTAGAGGATAACGCTGGTTATGTCTGGGTTAGTTCTGGTATTTGCAATCATCTGGCTCATGCTTTCGCGTTTTTCTCATATTTGTTGGCCAGATCCTGGGTTTTTTCTCGTTAGGATCCCGTAGTAATGAGGTTCCACACCGAAACAGTCAATTAAACCTGGTTGCGATTAATATTTTAGAGGATAACGCCGGTTATGTCTCGGTTAGGTCTGGGATTTGCCCTCATCTGGCTCGTACATTCGCATTTTTCGCATACTTGTTGGCCAGATCCTGGGTTTCTTCTGGTTTGGATAACGTAGTAATGTGGGACCACACTGAAACAGTCAATTAAACCTGGTTTCGATTAATATTTTAGAGGATAACTCCGGTTATTTCTCGGTTACGTCTGGGATTTGCCCTCATCTGTCTCGTACTTCCGCAATTTTCGCATACTTATTGGCAAGATCCTGGCCTTTTTCAGGTTTGTATCACGTAGTAAAGCGGTACTACACCGAAACTGTCAATTAAATCTGGTTGCGATTAATATTCTAGAGGATAACGCTGGTTATGTCTCGGTTAGGTCTGGGATTTGCCCTCATCTGATCCGTACTTTCGCATTTTTCGCATACTTGTTGGCCAGGTCCTGGGCTTTTTCTGGTTTGTATCACGTAGTAATGTGGTACCACACTGAAACAGTCAATAGAAGCTGGTTCCGAATAGTATTTTAGAGGATAACGCCGGTTATATCTCGGTTAGGTCTGGGATTTGCCCTCATCTGGCTCGTACCTTCGCATTTTTCGCGTACTTGTTGGCCAGATCCTGGCCTTTTTCTGGCTCGGACCACGTAGTAATGTGGTACCACACCGAAACAGGGTATTAATCCCGGTTGCAATTAATATTTTAGAGGATAACGCCGGTTATGTCTCGGTTAGGGCTGGGATTTGCCCTCATCTGGCTCGTACTTTCGCATTTCTCGCATACTTGTTGGCCAGATCCTGGGCTTTTTCTGGTTTGGGTCACGTAGTAATGTGGTACCACACTGAAACAGTCAATAAAAGCTGGACCCGAATAGTATTTTAGAGGATAACGCTGGCTATGTCTGGGTTAGTTCTGGTATTTGCAATCATCTGGCTCATACTTTCGCGTTTTTCGCATATTTGTTGGCCAGATCCTGGGTTTTTTCTGGTTAGGATCCCGTAGTAACGAGGTTCCACACCGAAACAGTCAATTAAACCTGGTTGCGATTAATATTTTAGAGGATAACGCCGGTTATGTCTCGGTTAGGTCTGGGATTTGCCGTCATCTGGCTCGTACCTGCGCATTTTTCGCATACTTGTTGTCCATATCCTGGCCTTATTCTGGTTTGTATCACGTAGTAATGTGGTACCACACTGAAACAGTCAATAGAAGCTGGTTCCGAATAGTATTTTAGAGGATAACGCTGGCTATGTCTGGGTTAGTTCTGGTATTTGCAATCATCTGGCTCATACTTTCGCGTTTTTCGCATATTTGTTGGCAAGATCCTGGGTTTTTTCTGGTTTGGATCCCGTAGTAATGAGGTTCCACAACGAAACAGTCAATTAAACCTGGTTGCGATTAATATTTTAGAGGATAACGCCGGTTATGTCTCGGTTAGGTCTGGGATTTGCCCTCATCTGGCTCGTACTTTCGCATTTTTCGCATACTTGTTGGCCAGATCCTGGGCTTTTTCTGGTTTGTATCACGTAGTAATGTGGTACCGCACTGAAACAGTCAATGGAAGCTGGTTCCGAATAGTATTCTAGAGGATAACGCTGGCTATGTCTGGGTTAGTTCTGGTATTTGCAATCATCTTGCTCATACTTTCGCGTTTTTCCATATATGTTGGCCAGATCCTGGGTTTTTTCTGGTTAGGATCCCGTAGTAATGAGGTTCCACACCGAAACAGTCAATTAAACCTGGTTGCGATTAATATTTTAGAGGATATCGCCGGTTATGTCTCGGTTAGGTCTGGGATTTGCCCTCATCTGGCTCGTACATTCGCATTTTTCGCATACTTGAATGGCCAGATCCTGTGTTCTTCTTTTGTTAGGATCACGTAGTAATGTGGTACCACACTGAAACAGTCAATAAAAGCTGGTTCCGAATAGTATTTTAGAGGATAACGCTAGCTATGTCTGGGTTAGTAATGGTATTTGCAATCATCTGGCTCATACTTTCGCGTTTTTCGCATATATGTTGGCCAGATCCTGGGTTTTTTCTGGTTAGGATCCCGTAGTAATGAGGTTCCACACCGAAACAGTCAATTAAACCTGGTTGCGATTAATATTTTAGAGGATAACGCCGGTTATGTCTCGGTTAGGTCTGGGATTTGCCCTCATCTGGCTCGTACATTCGCATTTTTCGCATACTTGTTGGCCAGATCCTGGGTTTCTTCTGGTTTGGATAACGTAGTAATGTGGGACCACACTGAAACAGTCAATTAAACCTGGTTTCGATTAATATTTTAGAGGATAACTCCGGTTATTTCTCGGTTACGTCTGGGATTTGCCCTCATCTGTCTCGTACTTCCGCAATTTTCGCATACTTATTGGCAAGATCCTGGCATTTTTCAGGTTTGTATCACGTAGTAATGCGGTACTACACCGAAACTGTCAATTAAATCTGGTTGCGATTAATATTCTAGAGGATAACGCTGGTTATGTCTCGGTTAGGTCTGGGATTTGCCCTCATCTGATCCGTACTTTCGCATTTTTCGCATACTTGTTGGCCAGATCCTGGCCTTTTTCTGGCTTGGACCAAGTAGTAATGTGGGACCACACTGAAACAGTCAATTAAACCTGGTTGCGATTAATATTTTAGAGGATAGCGCCGGTTATGTCTCGGTTAGGTCTGGGATTTGTCCTCATCTGGCTCGTACATTCGCATTTTTCGCATACTTGTTGGCCAGATCCTGGGTTTCTTCTGGTTTGGATAACGTAGTAATGTGGGACCACACTGAAACAGTCAATTAAACCTGGTTTCGATTAATATTTTAGAGGATAACTCCGGTTATTTCTCGGTTAGGTCTGGGATTTGCCCTCATCTGTCTCGTACTTTCGCATTTTACGCATACTTGAATGGCCAGATCCTGTGTTTTTCTATTGTTAGGATCACGTAGTAATGTGGTACCACACTGAAACAGTCAATTAAACCTGGTTGCGACTAAAATTTTAGAGGATAACGCAGGTTATGTCTCGGTTAGTTCTGGTATTTGCAATCATCTGGCTCATACTTGTTCGCAAGATCCTGGGCTTTTTCTGGTTTGTGTCACGTAGTAATGCGGTACCACACCGAAACAGTCAATTAAACCTGGTTGCGATTAATATTTTAGAGGATAACGCGGGTTATGTCTCGGTTAGTTCTGGGTTTTGCCCTCATCTGGCTCGTACTTTCGCATTTCTCGCATACTTGTTGGCCAGATCCTGGGCTTTTTCTGGTTTGGGTCACGTAGTAATGTGGTACCACACTGAAACAGTCAATAGAAGCTGGTTCCGAATAGTATTTTAGAGGATAACGCCGGTTATATCTCGGTTAGGTCTGGGATTTGCCCTCATCTGGCTCGTACCTTCGCATTTTTCGCGTACTTGTTGGCCAGATCCTGGCCTTTTTCTGACTCGGACCACGTAGTAATGTGGTACCACACCGAAACAGGGTATTAATCCCGGTTGCAATTAATATTTTAGAGGATAACGCCGGTTATGTCTCGGTTAGGGCTGGGATTTGCCCTCATCTGGCTCGTACTTTCGCATTTCTCGCATACTTGTTGGCCAGATCCTGGGCTTTTTCTGGTTTGGGTCACGTAGTAATGTGGTACCACACTGAAACAGTCAATAAAAGCTGGACCCGAATAGTATTTTAGAGGATAACGCTGGCTATGTCTGGGTTAGTTCTGGTATTTGCAATCATCTGGCTCATACTTTCGCGTTTTTCGCATATTTGTTGGCCAGATCCTGGGTTTTTTCTGGTTAGGATCCCGTAGTAAGGAGGTTCCACACCGAAACAGTCAATTAAACCTGGTTGCGATTAATATTTTAGAGGATAACGCCGGTTATGTCTCGGTTAGGTCTGGGATTTGCCCTCATCTGGCTCGTACCTGCGCATTTTTCGCATACTTGTTGTCCATATCCTGGCCTTATTCTGGTTTGTATCACGTAGTAATGTGGTACCACACTGAAACAGTCAATAGAAGCTGGTTCCGAATAGTATTTTAGAGGATAACGCTGGCTATGTCTGGGTTAGTTCTGGTATTTGCAATCATCTGGCTCATACTTTCGCGTTTTTCGCATATTTGTTGGCAAGATCCTGGGTTTTTTCTGGTTTGGATCCCGTAGTAATGAGGTTCCACACCGAAACAGTCAATTAAACCTGGTTGCGATTAATATTTTAGAGGATAACGCCGGTTATGTCTCGGTTAGGTCTGGGATTTGCCCTCATCTGGCTCGTACTTTCGCATTTTTCGCATACTTGTTGGCCAGATCCTGGGCTTTTTCTGGTTTGTATCACGTAGTAATGTGGTACCACACTGAAACAGTCAATGGAAGCTGGTTCCGAATAGTATTCTAGAGGATAACGCTGGCTATGTCTGGGTTAGTTCTGGTATTTGCAATCATCTTGCTCATACTTTCGCTTTTTTCGCATACTTGTTGGCCAGATGCTGGGTTTTTCTGGTTTGGACAACGTAGTAATGAGGTACCTCACTGAAACAGTCAATAAAAGCTGGTTCCGATTAGAGTTTTAGAGGATAACGCTGGTTATGTCTGGGTTAGTTCTGGTATTTGCAATCATCTGGCTCATGCTTTCGCGTTTTTCTCATATTTGTTGGCCAGATCCTGGGTTTTTTCTGGTTTGGATTCCGTAGTAATGAGGTGCCACACCGAAACAGTCAATTAAACCTGGTTGCGAATAATATTTTAGAGGATAACGCCGGTTATGTCTCGGTTAGGGCTGGGATTTGCCCTCATCTGGCTCGTACCAATCGCATTTCTCGCATACTTGTTGGCCAGATCCTGGGCTTTTTCTGGTTCGGATCACGTAGTAATGTGGTACCACACTGAGACAGTCAATAAAAGTTGGTCCCAATTAGTATTTTAGAGGATAACGCTGGTTATGTTTCGGTTAGGTCTGGGATTTGCCCTCATCTGGCTCGTACTTTCGCATTTTTCGCATACTTGTTGGCCAGATCCTGGGTTTTTCCAGGTTTGGATCCCGTAATAATGACATTCCACACCGAAACAGTCAATTAAACCTGGTTTCTATTAATATTTTAGAGGATATTGCCGGTTATATCTCGGTTAGGTCTGGGATTTGCCCTCATCTGGCCCGTACTTTCGCATTTTTCGCATACTTGAATGGCCAGATCCTGTGTTCTTCTATTGTTAGGATCACGTAGTAATGTGGTACCGCACTGAAACAGTCAATAAAAGCTGGTTCCGAATAGTATTTTAGAGGATAACGCTAGCTATGTCTGGGTTAGTAATGGTATTTGCAATCATCTGGCTCATACTTTCGCGTTTTTCGCATATATGTTGGCCAGATCCTGGGTTTTTTCTGGTTAGGATCCCGTAGTAATGAGGTTCCATACCGAAACAGTCAATTAAACCTGGTTGCGATTAATATTTTAGAGGATAACGCCGGTTATGTCTCGGTTAGGGCTGGGATTTGCCCTCATCTGGCTCGTACCAATCGCATTTCTCGCATACTTGTTGGCCAGATCCTGGGCTTTTTCTGGTTCGGATCACGTAGTAATGTGGTACCACACTGAGACAGTCAATAAAAGTTGGTCCCGATTAGTATTTTAGAGGATAACGCTGGTTATTTCTCGGTTACGTCTGGGATTTGCCCTCATCTGTCTCGTACTTCCGCAATTTTCGCATACTTATTGGCAAGATCCTGGCCATTTTCAGGTTTGTATCACGTAGTAATGCGGTACTACACCGAAACTGTCAATTAAATCTGGTTGCGATTAATATTCTAGAGGATAACGCTGGTTATGTCTCGGTTAGGTCTGGGATTTGCCCTCATCTGATCCGTACTTTCGCATTTTTCGCATACTTGTTGGCCAGATCCTGGCCTTTTTCTGGCTTGGACCAAGTAGTAATGTGGGACCACACTGAAACAGTCAATTAAACCTGGTTGCGATTAATATTTTAGAGGATAACGCCGGTTATGTCTCGGTTAGGTCTGGGATTTGTCCTCATCTGGCTCGTACATTCGCATTTTTCGCATACTTGTTGGCCAGATCCTGGGTTTCTTCTGGTTTGGATAACGTAGTAATGTGGGACCACACTGAAACAGTCAATTAAACCTGGTTTCGATTAATATTTTAGAGGATAACTCCGGTTATTTCTCGGTTAGGTCTGGGATTTGCCCTCATCTGTCTCGTACTTTCGCATTTTTCGCATACTTGAATGGCCAGATCCTGTGTTTTTCTATTGTTAGGATCACGTAGTAATGTGGTACCACACTGAAACAGTCAATTAAACCTGGTTGCGACTAAAATTTTAGAGGATAACGCAGGTTATGTCTCGGTTAGTTCTGGTATTTGCAATCATCTGGCTCATACTTGTTCGCAAGATCCTGGGCTTTTTCTGGTTTGTGTCACGTAGTAATGCGGTACCACACCGAAACAGTCAATTAAACCTGGTTGCGATTAATATTTTAGAGGATAACGCGGGTTATGTCTCGGTTAGTTCTGGGTTTTGCCCTCATCTGGCTCGTACTTTCGCATTTTTCGCATACTTGTTGGCCAGATCCTGGGCTTTTTCTGGTTTGTATCACGTAGTAATGTGGTACCACACTGAAACAGTCAATAGAAGCTGGTTCCGAATAGTATTTTAGAGGATAACGCCGGTTATATCTCGGTTAGGTCTGGGATTTGCCCTCATCTGGCTCGTACCTTCGCATTTTTCGCGTACTTGTTGGCCAGATCCTGGCCTTTTTCTGGCTCGGACCACGTAGTAATGTGGTACCACACCGAAACAGGGTATTAATCCCGGTTGCAATTAATATTTTAGAGGATAACGCCGGTTATGTCTCGGTTAGGGCTGGGATTTGCCCTCATCTGGCTCGTACTTTCGCATTTCTCGCATACTTGTTGGCCAGATCCTGGGCTTTTTCTGGTTTGGGTCACGTAGTAATGTGGTACCACACTGAAACCGTCAGTAAAAGCTGGACCCGAATAGTATTTTATAGGATAACGCTGGCTATGTCTGGGTTAGTTCTGGTATTTGCAATCATCTGGCTCATACTTTCGCGTTTTTCGCATTTTTGTTGGCCAGATCCTGGGTTTTTTCTGGTTAGGATCCCGTAGTAACGAGGTTCCACACCGAAACAGTCAATTAAACCTGGTTGCGATTAATATTTTAGAGGATAACGCCGGTTATGTCTCGGTTAGGTCTGGGATTTGCCCTCATCTGGCTCGTACCTGCGCATTTTTCGCATACTTGTTGTCCATATCCTGGCCTTATTCTGGTTTGTATCACGTAGTAATGTGGTACCACACTGAAACAGTCAATAGAAGCAGGTTCCGAATAGTATTTTAGAGGATAACGCTGGCTATGTCTGGGTTAGTTCTGGTATTTGCAATCATCTGGCTCATACTTTCGCGTTTTTCGCATATTTGTTGGCAAGATCCTGGGTTTTTTCTGGTTTGGATCCCGTAGTAATGAGGTTCCACACCGAAACAGTCAATTAAACCTGGTTGCGATTAATATTTTAGAGGATAACGCCGGTTATGTCTCGGTTAGGTCTGGGATTTGCCCTCATCTGGCTCGTACTTTCGCATTTTTCGCATACTTGTTGGCCAGATCCTGGGCTTTTTCTGGTTTGTATCACGTAGTAATGTGGTGCCACACTGAAACAGTCAATGGAAGCTGGTTCCGAATAGTATTCTAGAGGATAACGCTGGCTATGTCTGGGTTAGTTCTGGTATTTGCAATCATCTTGCTCATACTTTCGCTTTTTTCGCATACTTGTTGGCCAGATGCTGGGTTTTTCTGGTTTGGACAACGTAGTAATGAGGTACCTCACTGAAACAGTCAATGAAAGCTGGTTCCGATTAGAGTTTTAGAGGATAACGCTGGTAATGTCTGGGTTAGTTCTGGTATTTGCAATCATCTGGCTCATGCTTTCGCGTTTTTCTCATATTTGTTGGCCAGATCCTGGGTTTTTTCTGGTTTGGATTCCGTAGTAATGAGGTGCCACACCGAAACAGTCAATTAAACCTGGTTGCGAATAATATTTTAGAGGATAACGCTGGTTATGTCTCGGTTAGGGCTGGGATTTGCCCTCATCTGGCTCGTACCAATCGCATTTCTCGCATACTTGTTGGCCAGATCCTGGGCTTTTTCTGGTTCGGATCACGTAGTAATGTGGTACCACACTGAGACAGTCAATAAAAGTTGGTCCCGATTAGTATTTTAGAGGATAACGCTGGTTATGTTTCGGTTAGGTCTGGGATTTGCCCTCATCTGGCTCGTACTTTCGCATTTTTCGCATACTTGTTGGCCAGATCCTGGGTTTTTCCTGGTTTGGATCCCGTAATAATGACATTCCACACCGAAACAGTCAATTAAACCTGGTTGCGATTAATATTTTAGAGGATAACGCCGGTTATGTCTCGGTTAGGTCTGGGATTTGCCCTCATCTGGCTCGTACATTCGCATTTTTCGCATACTTGTTGGCCAGATCCTGGGTTTCTTCTGGTTTGGATAACGTAGTAATGTGGGACCACACTGAAACAGTCAATTAAACCTGGTTTCGATTAATATTTTAGAGGATAACTCCGGTTATTTCTCGGTTACGTCTGGGATTTGCCCTCATCTGTCTCGTACTTCCGCAATTTTCGCATACTTATTGGCAAGATCCTGGCCTTTTTCAGGTTTGTATCACGTAGTAATGCGGTACTACACCGAAACTGTCAATTAAATCTGGTTGCGATTAATATTCTAGAGGATAACGCTGGTTATGTCTCGGTTAGGTCTGGGATTTGCCCTCATCTGATCCGTACTTTCGCATTTTTCGCATACTTGTTGGCCAGATCCTGGCCTTTTTCTGGCTTGGACCAAGTAGTAATGTGGGACCACACTGAAACAGTCAATTAAACCTGGTTGCGATTAATATTTTAGAGGATAACGCCGGTTATGTCTCGGTTAGGTCTGGGATTTGTCCTCATCTGGCTCGTACATTCGCATTTTTCGCATACTTGTTGGCCAGATCCTGGGTTTCTTCTGGTTTGGATAACGTAGTAATGTGGGACCACACTGAAACAGTCAATTAAACCTGGTTTCGATTAATATTTTAGAGGATAACTCCGGTTATTTCTCGGTTAGGTCTGGGATTTGCCCTCATCTGTCTCGTACTTTCGCATTTTTCGCATACTTGAATGGCCAAATCCTGTGTTTTTCTATTGTTAGGATCACGTAGTAATGTGGTACCACACTGAAACAGTCAATTAAACCTGGTTGCGACTAAAATTTTAGAGGATAACGCAGGTTATGTCTCGGTTAGTTCTGGTATTTGCAATCATCTGGCTCATACTTGTTCGCAAGATCCTGGGCTTTTTCTGGTTTGTGTCACGTAGTAATGCGGTACCACACCGAAACAGTCAATTAAACCTGGTTGCGATTAATATTTTAGAGGATAACGCGGGTTATGTCTCGGTTAGTTCTGGGTTTTGCCCTCATCTGGCTCGTACTTTCGCATTTTCCGCATACTTGTTGGCCAGATCCTGGGCTTTTTCTGGTTTGTATCACGTAGTAATGTGGTACCACACTGAAACAGTCAATAGAAGCTGGTTCCGAATAGTATTTTAGAGGATAACGCCGGTTATATCTCGGTTAGGTCTGGGATTTGCCCTCATCTGGCTCGTACCTTCGCATTTTTCGCGTACTTGTTGGCCAGATCCTGGCCTTTTTCTGGCTCGGACCACGTAGTAATGTGGTACCACACCGAAACAGGGTATTAATCCCGGTTGCAATTAATATTTTAGAGGATAACGCCGGTTATGTCTCGGTTAGGGCTGGGATTTGCCCTCATCTGGCTCGTACTTTCGCATTTCTCGCATACTTGTTGGCCAGATCCTGGGCTTTTTCTGGTTTGGGTCACGTAGTAATGTGGTACCACACTGAAACAGTCAATAAAAGCTGGACCCGAATAGTATTTTAGAGGATAACGCTGGCTATGTCTGGGTTAGTTCTGGTATTTGCAATCATCTGGCTCATACTTTCGCGTTTTTCGCATATTTGTTGGCCAGATCCTGGGTTTTTTCTGGTTAGGATCCCGTAGTAACGAGGTTCCACACCGAAACAGTCAATTAAACCTGGTTGCGATTAATATTTTAGAGGATAACGCCGGTTATGTCTCGGTTAGGTCTGGGATTTGCCCTCATCTGGCTCGTACGTGCGCATTTTTCGCATACTTGTTGTCCATATCCTGGCCTTATTCTGGTTTGTATCACGTAGTAATGTGGTACCACACTGAAACAGTCAATAGAAGCTGGTTCCGAATAGTATTTTAGAGGATAACGCTGGCTATGTCTGGGTTAGTTCTGGTATTTGCAATCATCTTGCTCATACTTTCGCTTTTTTCGCATACTTGTTGGCCAGATGCTGGGTTTTTCTGGTTTGGACAACGTAGTAATGAGGTACCTCACTGAAACAGTCAATAAAAGCTGGTTCCGATTAGAGTTTTAGAGGATAACGCTGGTTATGTCTGGGTTAGTTCTGGTATTTGCAATCATCTGGCTCATGCTTTCGCGTTTTTCTCATATTTGTTGGCCAGATCCTGGGTTTTTTCTGGTTTGGATTCCGTAGTAATGAGGTGCCACACCGAAACAGTCAATTAAACCTGGTTGCGAATAATATTTTAGAGGATAACGCCGGTTATGTCTCGGTTAGGGCTGGGATTTGCCCTCATCTGGCTCGTACCAATCGCATTTCTCGCATACTTGTTGGCCAGATCCTGGGCTTTTTCTGGTTCGGATCACGTAGTAATGTGGTACCACACTGAGACAGTCAATAAAAGTTGGTCCCGATTAGTATTTTAGAGGATAACGCTGGTTATGTTTCGGTTAGGTCTGGGATTTGCCCTCATCTGGCTCGTACTTTCGCATTTTTCGCATACTTGTTGGCCAGATCCTGGGTTTTTCCTGGTTTGGATCCCGTAATAATGACATTCCACACCGAAACAGTCAATTAAACCTGGTTTCTATTAATATTTTAGAGGATATTGCCGGTTATATCTCGGTTAGGTCTGGGATTTGCCCTCATCTGGCTCGTACCAATCGCATTTTTCGCATACTTGTTGGCCAGATCCTGGCCTTTTTCTGGCTTGGACCAAGTAGTAATGTGGGACCACACTGAAACAGTCAATTAAACCTGGTTGCGATTAATATTTTAGAGGATAACGCCGGTTATGTCTCGGTTAGGTCTGGGATTTGTCCTCATCTGGCTCGTACATTCGCATTTTTCGCATACTTGTTGGCCAGATCCTGGGTTTCTTCTGGTTTGGATAACGTAGTAATGTGGGACCACACTGAAACAGTCAATTAAACCTGGTTTCGATTAATATTTTAGAGGATAACTCCGGTTATTTCTCGGTTAGGTCTGGGATTTGCCCTCATCTGTCTCGTACTTTCGCATTTTTCGCATACTTGAATGGCCAGATCCTGTGTTTTTCTATTGTTAGGATCACGTAGTAATGTGGTACCACACTGAAACAGTCAATTAAACCTGGTTGCGACTAAAATTTTAGAGGATAACGCAGGTTATGTCTCGGTTAGTTCTGGTATTTGCAATCATCTGGCTCATACTTGTTCGCAAGATCCTGGGCTTTTTCTGGTTTGTGTCACGTAGTAATGCGGTACCACACCGAAACAGTCAATTAAACCTGGTTGCGATTAATATTTTACAGGATAACGCGGGTTATGTCTCGGTTAGTTCTGGGTTTTGCCCTCATCTGGCTCGTACTTTCGCATTTTTCGCATACTTGTTGGCCAGATCCTGGGCTTTTTCTGGTTTGTATCACGTAGTAATGTGGTACCACACTGAAACAGTCAATAGAAGCTGGTTCCGAATAGTATTTTAGAGGATAACGCTGGCTATGTCTGGGTTAGTTCTGGTATTTGCAATCATCTGGCTCATACTTTCGCGTTTTTCGCATATTTGTTGGCAAGATCCTGGGTTTTTTCTGGTTTGGATCCCGTAGTAATGAGGTTCCACACCGAAACAGTCAATTAAACCTGGTTGCGATTAATATTTTAGAGGATAACGCCGGTTATGTCTCGGTTAGGTCTGGGATTTGCCCTCATCTGGCTCGTACTTTCGCATTTTTCGCATACTTGTTGGCCAGATCCTGGGCTTTTTCTGGTTTGGATCACGTAGTAATGTGGTACCACACTGAAACAGTCAATAAAAACTGGTTCCGATTAGTGTTTTAGAGGATAACGCTGGTTATGTCTGGGTTAGTTCTGGTATTTGCAATCATCTTGCTCATACTTTCGCTTTTTTCGCATACTTGTTGGCCAGATGCTGGGTTTTTTCTGGTTTGGACCACGTAGTAATGAGGTACCTCACTGAAACAGTCAATAAAAGCTGGTTCCGATTAGTGTTTTAGAGGATAACGCCGGTTATATCTCGGTTAGGTCTGGGATTTGCACTCATCTGGTTCGTACCTTCGCATTTTTCGCATACTTGTTGGCCAGATCCTGGCCTTTTTCTGGTTTGTATCACATAGTAATGTGGTACCACACTGAAACAGTCAATAGAAGCTGGTTCCGAATAGTATTCTAGAGGATAACTCTGGCTATGTCTGGGTTAGTTCTGGTATTTGCAATCATCTTGCTCATACTTTCGCTTTTTTCGCATACTTGTTGGCCAGATGCTGGGTTTTTTCTGGTTTGGACAACGTAGTAATGAGGTACCTCACCGAAACAGTCAATTAAACCTGGTTGCGATTAATATTTTAGAGGATAACGCCGGTTATGTCTCGGTTAGGTCTGGGATTTGCCCTCATCTGGCTCGTACATTCGCATTTTTCGCATACTTGTTGGCCAGATCCTGGGTTTCTTCTGGTTTGGATAACGTAGTAATGAGGTGCCACACCGAAACAGTCAATTAAACCTGGTTGCGAATAATATTTTAGAGGATAACGCCGGTTATGTCTCGGTTAGGGCTGGGATTTGCCCTCATCTGGCTCGTACCAATCGCATTTCTCGCATACTTGTTGGCCAGATCCTGGGCTTTTTCTGGTTCGGATCACGTAGTAATGTGGTACCACACTGAGACAGTCAATAAAAGTTGGTCCCGATTAGTATTTTAGAGGATAACGCTGGTTATGTTTCGGTTAGGTCTGGGACTTGCCCTCATCTGGCTCGTACTTTCGCATTTTTCGCATACTTGTTGGCCAGATCCTGGGTTTTTCCTGGTTTGGATCCCGTAATAATGACATTCCACACCGAAACAGTCAATTAAACCTGGTTTCTATTAATATTTTAGAGGATATTGCCGGTTATATCTCGGTTAGGTCTGGGATTTGCCCTCATCTGGCCCGTACTTTCGCATTTTTCGCATACTTGAATGGCCAGATCCTGTGTTCTTCTATTGTTAGGATCACGTAGTAATGTGGTACCACACTGAAACAGTCAATAAAAGCTGGTTCCGAATAGTATTTTAGAGGATAACGCTAGCTATGTCTGGGTTAGTAATGGTATTTGCAATCATCTGGCTCATACTTTCGCGTTTTTCGCATATATGTTGGCCAGATCCTGGGTTTTTTCTGGTTAGGATCCCGTAGTAATGAGGTTCCACACCGAAACAGTCAATTAAACCTGGTTGCGATTAATATTTTAGAGGATAACGCCGGTTATGTCTCGGTTAGGTCTGGGATTTGCCCTCATCTGGCTCGTACATTCGCATTTTTCGCATACTTGTTGGCCAGATCCTGGGTTTCTTCTGGTTTGGATAACGTAGTAATGTGGGACCACACTGAAACAGTCAATTAAACCTGGTTTCGATTAATATTTTAGAGGATAACTCCGGTTATTTCTCGGTTACGTCTGGGATTTGCCCTCATCTGTCTCGTACTTTCGCATTTTTCGCATACTTGTTGGCCAGATCCTGGCCTTTTTCTGGCTTGGACCAAGTAGTAATGTGGGACCACACTGAAACAGTCAATTAAACCTGGTTGCGATTAATATTTTAGAGGATAACGCCGGTTATGTCTCGGTTAGGTCTGGGATTTGTCCTCATCTGGCTCGTACATTCGCATTTTTCGCATACTTGTTGGCCAGATCCTGGGTTTCTTCTGGTTTGGATAACGTAGTAATGTGGGACCACACTGAAACAGTCAATTAAACCTGGTTTCGATTAATATTTTAGAGGATAACTCCGGTTATTTCTCGGTTAGGTCTGGGATTTGCACTCATCTGTCTCGTACTTTCGCATTTTTCGCATACTTGAATGGCCAGATCCTGTGTTTTTCTATTGTTAGGATCACGTAGTAATGTGGTACCACACTGAAACAGTCAATTAAACCTGGTTGCGACTAAAATTTTAGAGGATAACGCAGGTTATGTCTCGGTTAGTTCTGGTATTTGCAATCATCTGGCTCATACTTGTTCGCAAGATCCTGGGCTTTTTCTGGTTTGTGTCACGTAGTAATGCGGTACCACACCGAAACAGTCAATTAAACCTGGTTGCGATTAATATTTTAGAGGATAACGCGGGTTATGTCTCGGTTAGGTCTGGGTTTTGCCCTCATCTGGCTCGTACTTTCGCATTTTTCGGATACTTGTTGGCCAGATCCTGGCCTTTATCTGGTTTGTATCACGTAGTAATGTGGTACCACACTGAAACAGTCAATAGAAGCTGGTTCCGAATAGTATTTTAGAGGATAACGCCGGTTATATCTCGGTTAGGTCTGGGATTTGCCCTCATCTGGCTCGTACCTTCGCATTTTTCGCGTACTTGTTGGCCAGATCCTGGCCTTTTTCTGGCTCGGACCACGTAGTAATGTGGTACCACACCGAAACAGGGTATTAATCCCGGTTGCAATTAATATTTTAGAGGATAACGCCGGTTATGTCTCGGTTAGGGCTGGGATTTGCCCTCATCTGGCTCGTACTTTCGCATTTCTCGCATACTTGTTGGCCAGATCCTGGGCTTTTTCTGGTTTGGGTCACGTAGTAATGTGGTACCACACTGAAACAGTCAATAAAAGCTGGACCCGAATAGTATTTTAGAGGATAACGCTGGCTATGTCAGGGTTAGTTCTGGTATTTGCAATCATCTGGCTCATACTTTCGCGTTTTTCGCATATTTGTTGGCCAGATCCTGGGTTTTTTCTGGTTAGGATCCCGTAGTAACGAGGTTCCACACGGAAACAGTCAATTAAACCTGGTTGCGATTAATATTTTAGAGGATAACGCCGGTTATGTCTCGGTTAGGTCTGGGATTTGCCCTCATCTGGCTCGTACCTGCGCATTTTTCGCATACTTGTTGTCCATATCCTGGCCTTATTCTGGTTTGTATCACGTAGTAATGTGGTACCACACTGAAACAGTCTATAGAAGCTGGTTCCGAATAGTATTTTAGAGGATAACGCTGGCTATGTCTGGGTTAGTTCTGGTATTTGCAATCATCTGGCTCATACTTTCGCGTTTTTCGCATATTTGTTGGCAAGATCCTGGGTTTTTTCTGGTTTGGATCCCGTAGTAATGAGGTTCCACACCGAAACAGTCAATTAAACCTGGTTGCGATTAATATTTTAGAGGATAACGCCGGTTATGTCTCGGTTAGGTCTGGGATTTGCCCTCATCTGGCTCGTACTTTCGCATTTTTCGCATACTTGTTGGCCAGACGCTGGGTTTTTCTGGTTTGGACAACGTAGTAATGAGGTACCTCACTGAAACAGTCAATAAAAGCTGGTTCCGATTAGAGTTTTAGAGGATAACGCTGGTTATGTCTGGGTTAGTTCTGGTATTTGCAATCATCTGGCTCATGCTTTCGCGTTTTTCTCATATTTGTTGGCCAGATCCTGGGTTTTTTCTGGTTTGGATTCCGTAGTAATGAGGTGCCACACCGAAACAATCAATTAAACCTGGTTGCGAATAATATTTTAGAGGATAACGCCGGTTATGTCTCGGTTAGGGCTGGGATTTGCCCTCATCTGGCTCGTACCAATCGCATTTCTCGCATACTTGTTGGCCAGATCCTGGGCTTTTTCTGGTTCGGATCACGTAGTAATGTGGTACCACACTGAGACAGTCAATAAAAGTTGGTCCCGATTAGTATTTTAGAGGATAACGCTGGTTATGTTTCGGTTAGGTCTGGGATTTGCCCTCATCTGGCTCGTACTTTCGCATTTTTCGCATACTTGTTGGCCAGATCCTGGGTTTTTCCTGGTTTGGATCCCGTAATAATGACATTCCACACCGAAACAGTCAATTAAACCTGGTTTCTATTAATATTTTAGAGGATATTGCCGGTTATATCTCGGTTAGGTCTGGGATTTGCCCTCATCTGGCCCGTACTTTCGCATTTTTCGCATACTTGAATGGCCAGATCCTGTGTTCTTCTATTGTTAGGATCACGTAGTAATGTGGTACCACACTGAAACAGTCAATAAAAGCTGGTTCCGAATAGTATTTTAGAGGATAACGCTAGCTATGTCTGGGTTAGTAATGGTATTTGCAATCATCTGGCTCATACTTTCGCGTTCTTCGCATATATGTTGGCCAGATCCTGGGTTTTTTCTGGTTAGGATCCCGTAGTAATGAGGTTCCACACCGAAACAGTCAATTAAACCTGGTTGCGATTAATATTTTAGAGGATATCGCCGGTTATGTCTAGGTTAGGTCTGGGATTTGCCCTCATCTGGCTCGTACATTCGCATTTTTCGCATACTTGAATGGCCAGATCCTGTGTTCTTCTATTGTTAGGATCACGTAGTAATGTGGTACCACACTGAAACAGTCAATAAAAGCTGGTTCCGAATAGTATTTTAGAGGATAACGCTAGCTATGTCTGGGTTAGTTATGGTATTTGCAATCATCTGGCTCATACTTTCGCGTTTTTAGCATATATGTTGGCCAGATCCTGGGCTTTTTCTGGTTTGGATCACGCAGTAATGTGGTACCACACTGAAACAGTCAATAAAAGCTGGTTCCGATTAGTGTTTTAGAGGATAACGCTGCTTATGTCTGGGTTAGTTCTGGTATTTGCAATCATCTTGCTCATACTTTCGCATTTCTCGCATACTTGTTGGCCAGATCCTGGCCTTTTTCTGGTTTGTATCACGTAGTAATGTGGTACCACACTGAAACAGTCAATTAAACCTGGTTGCGATTAATATTTTAGAGGATAACGCCGGTTATGTCTCGGTTAGGTCTGGGATTTGTCCTCATCTGGCTCGTACATTCGCATTTTTCGCATACTTGTTGGCCAGATCCTGGGTTTCTTCTGGTTTGGATAACGTAGTAATGTGGGACCACACTGAAACAGTCAATTAAACCTGGTTTCGATTAATATTTTAGAGGATAACTCCGGTTATTTCTCGGTTAGGTCTGGGATTTGCCCTCATCTGTCTCGTACTTCCGCAATTTTCGCATACTTATTGGCAAGATCCTGGCCTTTTTCAGGTTTGTATCACGTAGTAATGTGGTACCACACTGAAACAGTCAATTAAACCTGGTTGCGACTAAAATTTTAGAGGATAACGCAGGTTATGTCTCGGTTAGTTCTGGTATTTGCAATCATCTGGCTCATACTTGTTCGCAAGATCCTGGGCTTTTTCTGGTTTGTGCCACGTAGTAATGCGGTACCACACCGAAACAGTCAATTAAACCTGGTTGCGATTAATATTTTAGAGGATAACGCGGGTTATGTCTCGGTTAGGTCTGGGTTTTGCCCTCATCTGGCTCGTACTTTCGCATTTTTCGCATACTTGTTGGCCAGATCCTGGGCTTTTTCTGGTTTGTATCACGTAGTAATGTGGTACCACACTGAAACAGTCAATAGAAGCTGGTTCCGAATAGTATTTTAGAGGATAACGCCGGTTATATCTCGGTTAGGTCTGGGATTTGCCCTCATCTGGCTCGTACCTTCGCATTTTTCGCGTACTTGTTGGCCAGATCCTGGCCTTTTTCTGGCTCGGACCACGTAGTAATGTGGAACCACACCGAAACAGGGTATTAATCCCGGTTGCAATTAATATTTTAGAGGATAACGCCGGTTATGTCTCGGTTAGGGCTGGGATTTGCCCTCATCTGGCTCGTACTTTCGCATTTCTCGCATACTTGTTGGCCAGATCCTGGGCTTTTTCTGGTTTGGGTCACGTAGTAATGTGGTACCACACTGAAACAGTCAATAAAAGCTGGACACGAATAGTATTTTAGAGGATAACGCTGGCTATGTCTGGGTTAGTTCTGGTATTTGCAATCATCTGGCTCATACTTTCGCGTTTTTCGCATATTTGTTGGCCAGATCCTGGGTTTTTTCTGGTTAGGATCCCGTAGTAACGAGGTTCCACACCGAAACAGTCAATTAAACCTGGTTGCGATTAATATTTTAGAGGATAACGCCGGTTATGTCTCGGTTAGGTCTGGGATTTGCCCTCATCTGGCTCGTACCTGCGCATTTTTCGCATACTTGTTGTCCATATCCTGGCTTATTCTGGTTTGTATCACGTAGTAATGTGGTACCACACTGAAACAGTCAATAGAAGCTGGTTCCGAATAGCATTTTAGAGGATAACGCTGGCTATGTCTGGGTTAGTTCTGGTATTTGCAATCATCTGGCTCATACTTTCGCGTTCTTCGCATATATGTTGGCCAGATCCTGGGTTTTTTCTGGTTAGGATCCCGTAGTAATGAGGTTCCACACCGAAACAGTCAATTAAACCTGGTTGCGATTAATATTTTAGAGGATATCGCCGGTTATGTCTCGGTTAGGTCTGGGATTTGCCCTCATCTGGCTCGTACATTCGCATTTTTCGCATACTTGAATGGCCAGATCCTGTGTTCTTCTATTGTTAGGATCACGTAGTAATGTGGTACCACACTGAAACAGTCAATAAAAGCTGGTTCCGAATAGTATTTTAGAGGATAACGCTAGCTATGTCTGGGTTAGTTATGGTATTTGCAATCATCTGGCTCATACTTTCGCGTTTTTAGCATATATGTTGGCCAGATCCTGGGCTTTTTCTGGTTTGGATCACGCAGTAATGTGGTACCACACTGAAACAGTCAATAAAAGCTGGTTCCGATTAGTGTTTTAGAGGATAACGCTGCTTATGTCTGGGTTAGTTCTGGTATTTGCAATCATCTTGCTCATACTTTCGCATTTCTCGCATACTTGTTGGCCAGATCCTGGCCTTTTTCTGGTTTGTATCACGTAGTAATGTGGTACCACACTGAAACAGTCAATTAAACCTGGTTGCGATTAATATTTTAGAGGATAACGCCGGTTATGTCTCGGTTAGGTCTGGGATTTGTCCTCATCTGGCTCGTACATTCGCATTTTTCGCATACTTGTTGGCCAGATCCTGGGTTTCTTCTGGTTTGGATAACGTAGTAATGTGGGACCACACTGAAACAGTCAATTAAACCTGGTTTCGATTAATATTTTAGAGGATAACTCCGGTTATTTCTCGGTTAGGTCTGGGATTTGCCCTCATCTGTCTCGTACTTCCGCAATTTTCGCATACTTATTGGCAAGATCCTGGCCTTTTTCAGGTTTGTATCACGTAGTAATGTGGTACCACACTGAAACAGTCAATTAAACCTGGTTGCGACTAAAATTTTAGAGGATAACGCAGGTTATGTCTCGGTTAGTTCTGGTATTTGCAATCATCTGGCTCATACTTGTTCGCAAGATCCTGGGCTTTTTCTGGTTTGTGTCACGTAGTAATGCGGTACCACACCGAAACAGTCAATTAAACCTGGTTGCGATTAATATTTTAGAGGATAACGCGGGTTATGTCTCGGTTAGGTCTGGGTTTTGCCCTCATCTGGCTCGTACTTTCGCATTTTTCGCGTACTTGTTGGCCAGATCCTGGGCTTTTTCTGGTTCGGATCACGTAGTAATGTGGTACCACACTGAGACAGTCAATAAAAGTTGGTCCCGATTAGTATTTTAGAGGATAACGCTGGTTATGTTTCGGTTAGGTCTGGGATTTGCCCTCATCTGGCTCGTACTTTCGCATTTTTCGCATACTTGTTGGCCAGATCCTGGGTTTTTCCTGGTTTGGATCCCGTAATAATGACATTCCACACCGAAACAGTCAATTAAACCTGGTTTCTATTAATATTTTAGAGGATATTGCCGGTTATATCTCGGTTAGGTCTGGGATTTGCCCTCATCTGGCCCGTACTTTCGCATTTTTCGCATACTTGAATGGCCAGATCCTGTGTTCTTCTATTGTTAGGATCACGTAGTAATGTGGTACCACACTGAAACAGTCAATAAAAGCTGGTTCCGAATAGTATTTTAGAGGATAACGCTAGCTATGTCTGGGTTAGTAATGGTATTTGCAATCATCTGGCTCATACTTTCGCGTTCTTCGCATATATGTTGGCCAGATCCTGGGTTTTTTCTGGCTAGGATCCCGTAGTAATGAGGTTCCACACCGAAACAGTCAATTAAACCTGGTTGCGATTAATATTTTAGAGGATATCGCCGGTTATGTCTCGGTTAGGTCTGGGATTTGCCCTCATCTGGCTCGTACATTCGCATTTTTCGCATACTTGAATGGCCAGATCCTGTGTTCTTCTATTGTTAGGATCACGTAGTAATGTGGTACCACACTGAAACAGTCAATAAAAGCTGGTTCCGAATAGTATTTTAGAGGATAACGCTAGCTATGTCTGGGTTAGTTATGGTATTTGCAATCATCTGGCTCATACTTTCGCGTTTTTAGCATATATGTTGGCCAGATCCTGGGCTTTTTCTGGTTTGGATCACGCAGTAATGTGGTACCACACTGAAACAGTCAATAAAAGCTGGTTCCGATTAGTGTTTTAGAGGATAACGCTGCTTATGTCTGGGTTAGTTCTGGTATTTGCAATCATCTTGCTCATACTTTCGCATTTCTCGCATACTTGTTGGCCAGATCCTGGCCTTTTTCTGGTTTGTATCACGTAGTAATGTGGTACCACACTGAAACAGTCAATTAAACCTGGTTGCGATTAATATTTTAGAGGATAACGCCGGTTATGTCTCGGTTAGGTCTGGGATTTGTCCTCATCTGGCTCGTACATTCGCATTTTTCGCATACTTGTTGGCCAGATCCTGGGTTTCTTCTGGTTTGGATAACGTAGTAATGTGGGACCACACTGAAACAGTCAATTAAACCTGGTTTCGATTAATATTTTAGAGGATAACTCCGGTTATTTCTCGGTTAGGTCTGGGATTTGCCCTCATCTGTCTCGTACTTCCGCAATTTTCGCATACTTATTGGCAAGATCCTGGCCTTTTTCAGGTTTGTATCACGTAGTAATGTGGTACCACACTGAAACAGTCAATTAAACCTGGTTGCGACTAAAATTTTAGAGGATAACGCAGGTTATGTCTCGGTTAGTTCTGGTATTTGCAATCATCTGGCTCATACTTGTTCGCAAGATCCTGGGCTTTTTCTGGTTTGTGTCACGTAGTAATGCGGTACCACACCGAAACAGTCAATTAAACCTGGTTGCGATTAATATTTTAGAGGATAACGCGGGTTATGTCTCGGTTAGGTCTGGGTTTTGCCCTCATCTGGCTCGTACTTTCGCATTTTTCGCATACTTGTTGGCCAGATCCTGGGCTTTTTCTGGTTTGTATCACGTAGTAATGTGGTACCACACTGAAACAGTCAATAGAAGCTGGTTCCGAATAGTATTTTAGAGGATAACGCCGGTTATATCTCGGTTAGGTCTGGGATTTGCCCTCATCTGGCTCGTACCTTCGCATTTTTCGCGTACTTGTTGGCCAGATCCTGGCCTTTTTCTGGCTCGGACCACGTAGTAATGTGGAACCACACCGAAACAGGGTATTAATCCCGGTTGCAATTAATATTTTAGAGGATAACGCCGGTTATGTCTCGGTTAGGGCTGGGATTTGCCCTCATCTGGCTCGTACTTTCGCATTTCTCGCATACTTGTTGGCCAGATCCTGGGCTTTTTCTGGTTTGGGTCACGTAGTAATGTGGTACCACACTGAAACAGTCAATAAAAGCTGGACCCGAATAGTATTTTAGAGGATAACGCTGGCTATGTCTGGGTTAGTTCTGGTATTTGCAATCATCTGGCTCATACTTTCGCGTTTTTCGCATATTTGTTGGCCAGATCCTGGGTTTTTTCTGGTTAGGATCCCGTAGTAACGAGGTTCCACACCGAAACAGTCAATTAAACCTGGTTGCGATTAATATTTTAGAGGATAACGCCGGTTATGTCTCGGTTAGGTCTGGGATTTGCCCTCATCTGGCTCGTACCTGCGCATTTTTCGCATACTTGTTGTCCATATCCTGGCTTATTCTGGTTTGTATCACGTAGTAATGTGGTACCACACTGAAACAGTCAATAGAAGCTGGTTCCGAATAGCATTTTAGAGGATAACGCTGGCTATGTCTGGGTTAGTTCTGGTATTTGCAATCATCTGGCTCATACTTTCGCGTTTTTCGCATATTTGTTGGCAAGATCCTGGGTTTTTTCTGGTTTGGATCCCGTAGTAATGAGGTTCCACACCGAAACAGTCAATTAAACCTGGTTGCGATTAATATTTTAGAGGATAACGCCGGTTATGTCTCGGTTAGGTCTGGGATTTGCCCTCATCTGGCTCGTACATTCGCATTTTTCGCATACTTGAATGGCCAGATCCTGTGTTCTTCTATTGTTAGGATCACGTAGTAATGTGGTACCACACTGAAACAGTCAATTAAACCTGGTTTCGATTAATATTTTAGAGGATAACGCTAGCTATGTCTGGGTTAGTAATGGTATTTGCAATCATCTGGCTCATACTTTCGCGTTTTTCGCATATATGTTGGCCAGATCCTGGGTTTTTTCTGGTTAGGATCCCGTAGTAATGAGGTTCCACACCGAAACAGTCAATTAAACCTGGTTGCGATTAATATTTTAGAGGATAACGCCGGTTATGTCTCGGTTAGGTCTGGGATTTGTCCTCATCTGGCTCGTACATTCGCATTTTTCGCATACTTGTTGGCCAGATCCTGGGTTTCTTCTGGTTTGGATAACGTAGTAATGTGGGACCACACTGAAACAGTCAATTAAACCTGGTTTCGATTAATATTTTAGAGGATAACTCCGGTTATTTCTCGGTTAGGTCTGGGATTTGCACTCATCTGTCTCGTACTTTCGCATTTTTCGCATACTTGAATGGCCAGATCCTGTGTTTTTCTTTTGTTAGGATCACGTAGTAATGTGGTACCACACTGAAACAGTCAATTAAACCTGGTTGCGACTAAAATTTTAGAGGATAACGCAGGTTATGTCTCGGTTAGTTCTGGTATTTGCAATCATCTGGCTCATACTTGTTCGCAAGATCCTGGGCTTTTTCTGGTTTGTGTCACGTAGTAAGGCGGTACCACACCGAAACAGTCAATTAAAACTGGTTGCGATTAATATTTTAGAGGATAACGCGGGTTATGTCTCGGTTTGGTCTGGGTTTTGCCCTCATCTGGCTCGTACTTTCGCATTTTTCGCATACTTGTTGGCCAGATCCTGGGCTCTTTCTGGTTTGTATCACGTAGTAATGTGGTACCACACTGAAACAGTCAATAGAAGCTGGTTCCGAATAGTATTTTAGAGGATAACGCCGGTTATATCTCGGTTAGGTCTGGGATTTGCCCTCATCTGGCTCGTACCTTCGCATTTTTCGCGTACTTGTTGGCCAGATCCTGGCCTTTTTCTGGCTCGGACCACGTAGTAATGTGGTACCACACTGAAACAGTCAATAAAAGCTGGACCCGAATAGTATTTTAGAGGATAACGCTGGCTATGTCCGGGTTAGTTCTGGTATTTGCAATCATCTGGCTCATACTTACGCGTTTTTCGCATATTTGTTGGCCAGATCCTGGGCGTTTTCTGGTTAGGATCCCGTAGTAACGAGGTTCCACACCGAAACAGTCAATTAAACCTGGTTGCGATTAATATTTTAGAGGATAACGCCGGTTATGTCTCGGTTAGGTCTGGGATTTGCCCTCATCTGGCTCGTACCTGCGCATTTTTCGCATACTTGTTGTCCATATCCTGGCCTTATTCTGGTTTGTATCACGTAGTAATGTGGTACCACACTGAAACAGTCAATAGAAGCTGGTTCCGAATAGTATTTTAGAGGATAACGCTGGCTATGTCTGGGTTAGTTCTGGTATTTGCAATCATCTGGCTCATACTTTCGCGTTTTTCGCATATTTGTTGGCAAGATCCTGGGTTTTTTCTGGTTTGGATCCCGTAGTAATGAGGTTCCACACCGAAACAGTCAATTAAACCTGGTTGCGATTAATATTTTAGAGGATAACGCCGGTTATGTCTCGGTTAGGTCTGGGATTTGCCCTCATCTGGCTCGTACTTTCGCATTTTTCGCATACTTGTTGGCCAGATCCTGGGCTTTTTCTGGTTTGGATCACGCAGTAATGTGGTACCACACTGAAACAGTCAATAAAAGCTGGTTCCGATTAGTGTTTTAGAGGATAACGCTGGTTATGTCAGGGTTAGTTCCGGTATTTGCAATCATCTTGCTCATACTTTCGCATTTCTCGCATACTTGTTGGCCAGATCCTGGCCTTTTTCTGGTTTGTATCACGTAGTAATGTGGTACCACACTGAAGCAGTCAATTAAACCTGGTTTCGATTAATATTTTAGAGGATAACTCCCGTTATTTCTCGGTTACGTCTGGGATTTGCCCTCATCTGGCTCGTACATTCGCATTTTTCGCATACTTGTTGGCCAGATCCTGGGTTTCTTCTGGTTTGGATAACGTAGTAATGTGGGACCACACTGAAACAGTCAATTAAACCTGGTTTCGATTAATATTTTAGAGGATAACTCCGGTTATTTCTCGATTACGTCTGGGATTTGCCCTCATCTGTCTCGTACTTCCGCAATTTTCGCATACTTATTGGCAAGATCCTGGCCTTTTTCAGGTTTGTATCACGTAGTAATGCGGTACTACACCGAAACTGTCAATTATATCTGGTTGCGATTAATATTCTAGAGGATAACGCTGGTTATGTCTCGGTTAGGTCTGGGATTTGCCCTCATCTGATCCGTACTTTCGCATTTTTCGCATACTTGTTGGCCAGATCCTGGCCTTTTTCTGGCTTGGACCAAGTAGTAATGTGGGACCACACTGAAACAGTCAATTAAACCTGGTTGCGATTAATATTTTAGAGGATAACGCCGGTTATGTCTCGGTTAGGTCTGGGATTTGTCCTCATCTGGCTCGTACATTCGCATTTTTCGCATACTTGTTGGCCAGATCCTGGGTTTCTTCTGGTTTGGATAACGTAGTAATGTGGGACAACACTGAAACAGTCAATTAAACCTGGTTTCGATTAATATTTTAGAGGATAACTCCGGTTATTTCTCGGTTAGGTCTGGGATTTGCCCTCATCTGTCTCGTACTTTCGCATTTTTCGCATACTTGAATGGCCAGATCCTGTGTTTTTCTATTGTTAGGATCACGTAGTAATGTGGTACCACACTGAAACAGTCAATTAAACCTGGTTGCGACTAAAATTTTAGAGGATAACGCAGGTTATGTCTCGGTTAGTTCTGGTATTTGCAATCATCTGGCTCATACTTGTTCGCAAGATCCTGGGCTTTTTCTGGTTTGTATCACGTAGTAATGTGGTACCACACTGAAACAGTCAATAGAAGCTGGTTCCGAATAGTATTTTAGAGGATAACGCCGGTTATATCTCGGTTAGGTCTGGGATTTGCCCTCATCTGGCTCGTACCTTCGCATTTTTCGCGTACTTGTTGGCCAGATCCTGGCCGTTTTCTGGCTCGGACCACGTAGTAATGTGGTACCACACCGAAACAGGGTATTAATCCCGGTTGCAATTAATATTTTAGAGGATATCGCCGGTTATGTCTCGGTTAGGGCTGGGATTTGCCCTCATCTGGCTCGTACTTTCGCATTTTTCGCATACTTGTTGGCCAGATCCTGGGCTTTTTCTGGTTTGGGTCACGTAGTAATGTGGTACCACACTGAAACAGTCAATAAAAGCTGGACCCGAATAGTATTTTAGAGGATAACGCCGGTTATATCTCGGTTAGGTCTGGGATTTGCCCTCATCTGGCTCGTACCTTCGCATTTTTCGCGTACTTGTTGGCCAGATCCTGGCCTTTTTCTGGCTCGGACCACGTAGTAATGTGGTACCACACCGAAACAGGGTATTAATCCCGGTTGCAATTAATATTTTAGAGGATAACGCCGGTTATGTCTCGGTTAGGGCTGGGATTTGCCCTCATCTGGCTCGTACTTTCGCATTTTTCGCATACTTGTTGGCCAGATCCTGGGCTTTTTCTGGTTTGGATCACGCAGTAATGTGGTACCACACTGAAACAGTCAATAAAAGCTGGTTCCGATTAGTGTTTTAGAGGATAACGCTGGTTATGTCTGGGTTGGTTCTGGTATTTGCAATCATCTTGCTCATACTTTCGCTTTTTTCGCATACTTATTGGCCAGATGCTGGGTTTCTTCTAGTTTGGACCACGTAGTAATGAGGTACCTCACTGAAACAGTCAATAAAAGCTGGTTCCGATTAGTGTTTTAGAGGATAACGCTGCTTATGTCTGGGTTAGTTCTGGTATTTGCAATCATCTTGCTCATACTTTCGCATTTCTCGCATACTTGTTGGCCAGATCCTGGCCTTTTTCTGGTTTGTATCACGTAGTAATGTGGTACCACACTGAAACAGTCAATAGAAGCTGGTTCCGAATAGTATTCTAGCGGATAACGCTGGCTATGTCTGGGTTAGTTCTGGTATTTGCAATCATCTTGCTCATACTTTCGCTTTTTTCGCATACTTGTTGGCAAGATGCTGGGTTTTTCTGGTTTGGACAACGTAGTAATGAGGTACCTCACTGAAACAGTCAATAAAAGCTGGTTCCGATTAGAGTTTTAGAGGATAACGCTGGTTATGTCTGGGTTAGTTCTGGTATTTGCAATCATCTGGCTCATGCTTTCGCGTTTTTCTCATATTTGTTGGCCAGATCCTGGGTTTTTTCTGGTTTGGATTCCGTAGTAATGAGGTGCCACACCGAAACAGTCAATTAAACCTGGTTGCGAATAATATTTTAGAGGATAACGCCGGTTATATCTCGGTTAGGTCTGGGATTTGCCCTCATCTGGCCCGTACTTTCGCATTTTTTGCATACTTGAATGGCCAGATACTGTGTTCTTCTATTGTTAGGATCACGTAGTAATGTGGTACCACACTGAAACAGTCAATAAAAGCTGGTTCCGAATAGTATTTTAGAGGATAACGCTAGCTATGTCTGGGTTAGTAATGGTATTTGCAATCATCTGGCTCATACTTTCGCGTTTTTCGCATATATGTTGGCCAGATCCTGGGTTTTTTCTGGTTAGGATCCCGTAGTAATGAGGTTCCACACCGAAACAGTCAATTAAACCTGGTTGCGATTAATATTTTAGAGGATAACGCCGGTTATGTCTCGGTTAGGTCTGGGATTTGCCCTCATCTGGCCCGTACATTCGCATTTTTCGCATACTTGAATGGCCAGATCCTGTGTTCTTCTATTGTTAGGATCACGTAGTAATGTGGTACCACACTGAAACAGTCAATAAAAGCTGGTTCCGAATAGTATTTTAGAGGATAACGCTAGCTATGTCTGGGTTAGTAATGGTATTTGCAATCATCTGGCTCATACTTTCGCGTTTTTCGCATATATGTTGGCCAGATCCTGGGTTTTTTCTGGTTAGGATCCTGTAGTAATGAGGTTCCACACCGAAACAGTCAATTAAACCTGGTTGCGATTAATATTTTAGAGGATAACGCCGGTTATGTCTCGGTTAGGTCTGGGATTTGCCCTCATCTGGCTCGTACATTCGCATTTTTCGCATACTTGTTGGCCAGATCCTGGGTTTCTTCTGGTTTGGATAACGTAGTAATGTGGGACCACTCTGAAACAGGCAATTAAACCTGGTTTCGATTAATATTTTAGAGGATAACTCCGGTTATTTCTCGGTTACGTCTGGGATTTGCCCTCATCTGTCCCGTACTTTCGCATTTTTCGCATACTTGAATGGCCAGATCCTGTGTTTTTCTATTGTTAGGATCACGTAGTAATGTGGTACCACACTGAAACAGTCAATTAAACCTGGTTGCGACTAAAATTTTAGAGGATAACGCAGGTTATGTCTCGGTTAGTTCTGGTATTTGCAATCATCTGGCTCATACTTGTTCGCAAGATCCTGGGCTTTTTCTGGTTTGTGTCACGTAGTAATGCGGTACCACACCGAAACAGTCAATTAAACCTGGTTGCGATTAATATTTTAGAGGATAACGCGGGTTATGTCTCGGTTAGGTCTGGGTTTTGCCCTCATCTGGCTCGTACTTTCGCATTTTTCGCATACTTGTTGGCCAGATCCTGGACTTTTTCTGGTTTGTATCACGTAGTAATGTGGTACCACACTGAAACAGTCAATAGAAGCTGGTTCCGAATAGTATTTTAGAGGATAACGCCGGTTATATCTCGGTTAGGTCTGGGATTTGCCCTCATCTGGCTCGTACCTTCGCATTTTTCGCGTACTTGTTGGCCAGATCCTGGCCTTTTTCTGGCTCGGATCACGTAGTAATGTGGTACCACACCGAAACAGGGTATTAATCCCGGTTGCAATTAATATTTTAGAGGATAACGCCGGTTATGTCTCGGTTAGGGCTGGGATTTGCCCTCATCTGGCTCGTACTTTCGCATTTCTCGCATACTTGTTGGCCAGATCCTGGGCTTTTTCTGGTTTGGGTCACGTAGTAATGTGGTACCACACTGAAACAGTCAATAAAAGCTGGACCCGAATAGTATTTTAGAGGATAACGCTGGCTATGTCTGGGTTAGTTCTGGTATTTGCAATCATCTGGCTCATACTTTCGCGTTTTTCGCATATTTGTTGGCCAGATCCTGGGTTTTTTCTGGTTAGGATCCCGTAGTAACGGGGTTCCACGCCGAAACAGTCAATTAAACCTGGTTGCGATTAATATTTTAGAGGATAACGCCGGTTATGTCTCGGTTAGGTCTGGGATTTGCCCTCATCTGGCTCGTACCTGCGCATTTTTCGCACACTAGTTGGCCATATCCTGGCCTTATTCTGGTTTGTATCACGTAGTAATGTGGTACCACACTGAAACAGTCAATAGAAGCTGGTTCCGAATAGTATTTTAGAGGATAACGCTGGCTATGTCTGGGTTAGTTCTGGTATTTGCAATCATCTGGGTCATACTTTCGCGTTTTTCGCATATTTGTTGGCCAGATCCTGGGTTTTTTCTGGTTAGGATCCCGTAGTAACGAGGTTCCACACCGAAACAGTCAATTAAACCTGGTTGCGATTAATATTTTAGAGGATAACGCCGGCTATGTCTCGGTTAGGTCTGTGATTTGCCCTCATCCGGCTCGTACTTTCGCATTTTTCGCATACTTGCTGGCCAGATCCTGGGCTTCTTCTGGTTTGGATCACTTAGAAATGTGGGACCACACTGAAACAGTCAACTAAACCTGGTTTCGATTAATATTTTAGAGGATAACTCCGGTTATTTCTCGGTTAGGTCTGGGATTTGCCCTCATCTGTCTCGAACTTCCGCAATTTTCGCATACTTATTGGCAAGATCCTGGCCTTTTTCTGGTTTGTATCACGTAGTAATGCGGTACTACACCGAAACAGTCAATTAAACCTGGTTGCGATTAATATTTTAGAGGATAACGCTGGTTATGTCTCGGTTAGGTCTGGGATTTGCCCTCACCTGGCCCGTAGTTTCGCATTTTTGCATTCTTGTTGGCCAGATCCTAGGCTTTTTGCTGATTTGGATCGCGTAGGAATGTGGTACCACACTGAAACAGTCAATAGAAGCTGGTTCCGAATAGTATTTTAGAGGATAACGCTGGCTGTGTCTGGGTTAGTTCTGGTATTTGCAATCATCTGGCCCATACTTTCGCGTTTTTCGCATATTTATTGGCCAGATCCTGGGTTTTTTCTGGTTAGGATCCCGTAGTAATGCGGTACTACACCGATACAGTCAATTAAACCTGGTTGCGATTAATATTTTAGAGGATAACGCTGGTTATGTCTCGTTTAGGTCTGGGATTTGCCCTCACCTGGCCCGTAGTTTCGCATTTTTGCATTCTTGTTGGCCAGATCCTAAGCTTTTTGCTGATTTGGATCACGTAGTAATGTGGTACCACACTGAAACAGTCAATAGAAGCTGGTTCCGAATAGTATTTTAGAGGATAACGCTGGCTATGTCTGGGTTAGTTCTGGTATTTGCAATCATCTGGCCCATACTTTCGCGTTTTTCGCATATTTGTTGGGAAGATCCTGGGTTTTTTCTGGTTTGGATCCCGTAGTAATGAGGTTCCACACCGAAACAGTCAATTAAACCTGGTTGCGATTAATATTTTAGAGGATAACGCCGGTTATGTCTTGGTTAGGTCTGGGATTTGCCCTCATCTGGCTCGTACTTTCGCATTTTTCGCATACTTGTTGGCCAGATCCTGGGCTTTTTCTGGTTTGTATCACGTAGTAATGTGGTACCACACTGAAACAGTCAATAGAAGCTAGTTCCGAATAGTATTTTAGAGGACAACGCTGGTTATGTCTTGGTTAGGTCTGGGATTTGCCCTCATCTGGCTCGTACTTTCGCATTTCTCGCATACTTGTTGGCCAGATCCTCGCCTTTTTCTGGTTTGTATCACGTAGTAATGTGGTACTACACTGAAACAGTCAATAGAAGCTGGTTCCGATTAGTGTTTTAGAGGATAACGCTGGTTATGTCTGGGTTAGTTCTGGTATTTGCAATCATCTGGCTCGTACTTTCGCATTTCTCCCATACTTGTTGGCCAGATGCTGGGTTTTTTCTGGTTTGGATCACGTAATAATGACGTTCCACACCGAAACAGTCAATTAAACCTAGTTTCGATTAATATTTTAGAGGATATTGCCGGTTATATCTCGGTTAGGTCTGGGATTTGCCCTCATCTGGCTCGTACCTTCGCATTTCTCGCATACTTGTTGGCCAGATCCTGGCCTTGTTCTGGCTTGGACCAAGTAGTAATGTGGGACCACACTGAAACAGTCAATTAAACCTGGTTGCGATTAATATTTTAGAGGATAACGCTGGTTATGTCTCGGTTAGGTCTGGGATTTGCCCTCATCTGGCCCGTACTTTCGCATTTTTCGCATACTTGTTGGCCAGATCCTGGGTTTTTTCTGGTTTGGACCACGTAGTAATGAGGTACCTCACTGAAACGGTCAATAAAAGCTGGTTCCGATTAGTGTTTTAGAGGATAACGCTGGTTATGTCTGGGTTAGTTCTGGTATTCGCAATCATCTGGCTCATACTTTCGCTTTTTTCGCATATTTATTGGCCAGATCCTGGGGTTTTTCTGGTTAGGATCCCGTAGTAATGAAGTTCCACACCGAAACAGTCAATTAAACCTGGTTGCGATTAATATTTTAGAGGATAACGCCGGTTATATCTCGGTTAGGTCTGGGATTTGCCCTCATCTGGCCCGTACTTTCGCATTTTTGCATTCTTGTTGGCCAGATCCTAGGCTTTTTGCTGATTTGGATCACGTAGTTATGTGGTACCACACTGAAACAGTCAATAGAAGCTGGTTCCGAATAGTATTTTAGAGGATAACGCTGGCTATGTCTGGGTTAGTTCTGGTATTTGCAATCATCTGGCCCATACTTTCGCGTTTTTCGCATATTTGTTGGCCAGATGCTGGGTTTTTTCTGGTTTGGATCCCGTAATAATGACGTTCCTCACCGAAACAGCCAATTAAACCTGGTTTCGATTAATATGTTAGAGGATAACGCCGGTTATATCTCGGTTACATCCGGGATTTGCCCTCATCTGGCTCGTACCTGCGCATTTTTCGCATACTTGGTGGCCATATCCTGGCCTTATTCTGGTTTGTATCACGTAGTAATGTGGTACCTCACTGAAACAGTCAATAAAAGCTGGTTCCGATTAGTGTTTTAGAGGATAACGCTGGCTATGTCTGGGTTAGTTCTGGTATTTGCAATCATCTGGCTCATACTTTCGCTTTTTTCGCATACTTGTTGGCCTGATGCTGGGTTTTTTCTGGTTTGGATCACGTAATAATGACGTTCCACACCGAAACAGTCAATTAAACCTAGTTTCGATTAATACTTTAGAGGATATTGCCGGTTATATCTCGGTTAGGTCTGGGATTTGCCCTCATCTGGCTCGTACCTTCGCATTTCTCGCATACTTGTTGGCCAGATCCTGGCCTTTTTCTGGTTTGTATCACGTAGTAATGTGGTACTACACTGAAACAGTCAATAGAAGCTGGTTCCGAATGGTATTTTAGAGGATAACGCTGGCTATGTCTGGGTTAGTTCTCGTATTTGCAATCATCTTGCTCATACTTTCGCTTTTTTCGCATACTTGTTGGCCAGATGCTGGGTTTTTTCTAGTTTGGACCACGTAGTAATGAGGTACCTCACTGAAACAGTCAATAAAAGCTGGTTCCGATTAGTGTTTTAGAGGATAACGCTGGCTATGTCTGGGTTAGTTCTGGTATTTGTAATCATCTTGCTCATACTTTCGCTTTTTTCGCATACTTGTTGGCCAGATGCTGGGTTTTTTCTAGTTTGGACCACGTAGTAATGAGGTACCTCACTGAAACAGTCAATAAAAGCTGGTTCCGATTAGTGTTTTAGAGGATAACGCTGGCTATGTCTGGGTTAGTTCTGGTATTTGCAATCATCTTGCTCATACTTTCGCTTTTTTCACATACTTGTTGAACGGATCCTGGGTTTTTTCTGGTTTGGATCACGTAGTAATGTGGTACCACACTGAAACATTCAATTAAACCTGGTCTTGATAAATATTTTAGAGGATAACGCAAGTTAGGTCTGGGATAGGTCTAGGATTTGCCCTCATCAGGCTCTTACTATCGCATATTTCTCATACTTCGTGGCTAGATCCTGGGCTATTTCTGGATTGGATCACGTAGTAAAGTGGTACCACACTGAAACATTCAATGAAACCTGTTCTGGATAAATATTTTAGAGGATAACGCATCATAGGTCTGGGTTAGGTCTAAGATTTGCCCTCATCAGGCTCACAGTTTCGCGTTTTTCACATACTTGTTAAACAGATCCTGGGTTTTTTCTGGTTTGGATCACGTAGTAATGTGGTACCACACAAAAACAGTCAATTAAACCTGGTTTCGATCTATATTTTACAGGATCACGCAAGCTCGGTCTGGGATAGGTCTGGGATTAGCCCTCATCAGACTCATACTTTCGCACACTTCACATACTCGTTGACAAGATCCTGGGTTTTTTTCTGGCTTGGATCACGTAGTAATGTGGTTCCACACTGAAACAGTCGATTAAACTTGGCTTCGATCAATATTTTAGAGGATAACGCAAGTTAGGTCTGGGACAGGTCTGGGATTTGCCCTCATCAGGCTCATACTTTCGCGTTTTTCACATACTTGTTGAACGGATCCTAGGTTTTTTCTGGTTTGGTTCACGTAGTAATGTGGGTCCACACTGAAACAATCAATTAAACCTGGTCTTGATAAATATTTTAGAGGATAACGCATGTTAGGTCCGTGATAGGTCTGGGATTTGCCCTCATCAGACTCACACTTTCGCACACTTCACATACTCGTTGAACAGATCCTGCATTATTTTCTGGTTTGGATCACATAGTAATGTGGTACCACACTGAAACATTCAATTGAACCTGGCCTTGATAAATATTTTGGAGGATAACGCGAGTTAGGTCTGGGATAGGTCTGGGATTTGCTCTCATCAGGCTCATTCTTTCGCATATTTCTCATACTTGATGGCTAGATCCTGAGCTTTTTCTGGATTGCATCACGTAGTAATGTAGTACCACACTGAAACAGTCAATGAAACCTGGTTTCCATCAATATTTTAGAGGACAACGCAAGTTAGGTCTAGGTAAGGCCTGAGATTTTCACTGATCAGACTCATACATTCGCATTCTTCACATACTTGATGAACGGATCCTGGGTTTTTTCTGGTTTGGATCACGTAGTTATGTGGGTCCACACTGAAACAATCAATTAAACCAGGTCTTGATAAATATTTTAGAGGATAACGCGTGTTAGGTCTGGGATAAGTCTGGGATTTGCCCTCATCAGGCTCATACTTTCGCGTTTTTCACATACTTGTTGAACAGATCCTGGGTTTTTTCTGGTTTTGATCCCGTAGTAGTGTGGTACCACAATAAAACAGTCAATTAAACCTGGTTTCGATCAATATTTTAGAGGATATCGCAAGTTAGGTCTGGGATAGGTCTGGGATTTGCCCTCATCAGACTCATACTTTCGCACACTTGACATACTCGTTGATCAAATCCTGGGTTTTTTTCTGGTTTGGATCACGTAGTAATGTGGTACCACACTGAAACATTCAATGAAACCAGGTCTGGATAAATATTTTAGAGGATAACGCAAGTTAGGTCTGGGATAGGTCTGGGATTAGCCCTCATCAGACTCATACTTTCGCTTTCTTCACATACTCGTTGAACAGATCCTGTGTTATTTTCTGGTTTGGATCACATAGTAATGTGGTACCACACTGAAACAGTCGATTAAACCAGGTTTCGATCAATATTTTTGAGGATAACGCATGTTAGGTCTAGGTTTGGTCTGGGATTTTCACTCATCAGACTCATACTTTCGCATTCTTCACATACTTGTTGAACGGATCCTGGGTTTTTTCTGGATTGGATCACGTAGTAATGTGGTACCACACTGAAACATTCAATGAAACCTGGTCTGGATAAATATTTTAGAGGATAACGCAAGTTAGGTCTGGGGTAGGTCTGGGATTAGCCCTCATCAGACTCATACTTTCGCACACTTCACATACTCGTTGAACAGATCCTGGGTTTTTTTCTGGTTTGGATCACGTAGTAATGTGGTAACACACTGAAACAGTCGATTAAACCTGGTTTCGATCAATATTATTGAGGATAACGCATGTTAGGTCTAGGTCAGGTCTAGGATTTGCCCTCATCAGGTTCATACTTTCGCAGTTTTAACATGCATGTAGACCTGATCGAGGGTTTTTTCTGCTTTGGATCACGTAGTAAAGTGGTACCACACTGAAACAGTCCATTAAACCTGGTTTGCATCAATATTTTAGAGGATAACGCATGTTAGGTCTAGGTTAGCCCCGAGATTTTCACTCATCAGACTCACACTTTCGCATTCTTCACATACTTGTTGAACGGATCCTGGGTTTTTTCTGGTTTGGATCACGTAGTAATGTGGGACCACACTGAAACAATCAATTAAACCTGGTCTTGATAAATATTTTAGAGGACAACGTATGTTAGGTCTGGGTTAGGTCTAGGATTTGCCCCCATCAGGCTCATACTTTCGCATATTTCTCATACTTCATGGCTAGATTCTGGGCTATTTCTGGATTGGATCACGTAGTAATGTGGTACTACACTGAAACAGTCAATTAAACCTGGTTTCGCTCAATATTTTAGAAGATAACGCATGTTAGGCCTAGGTTAGGCCTGGGATTTGCCTTATCAGGGTCATACTTTCGCAGTTTTAACATACATGTTGACGTAATCGAGGGTTTTTTCTGCTTTGGATCACGTAGTAAAGTGGTACCACATTGAAACAGTCCATTAAACCTTGTTTGGATCAATATTCTTGAGGATAAAGCATGTTAGGTCTAGGTTAGGCCTGGGACTTTCACTCATCAGACTCATACTTTCAGATTCTTCACATACTTGTTGAACGGATCATGGGTTTTTCTGGTTTCGATCACGTAGTAATGTGGGGCCACACTGAAACAATCAATTAAACCTGGTCTTGATAAATATTTTAGAGGACAACCCATGTTAGGTCTGGGTTAGGTCTAGGATTTGCTCTCATCAGGCTCATACTTTCGCATATTTCTCATACTTCATGGCTAGATCCTGGGATATTTCTGGATTGGATCACGTAGTAATGTGGTACCACAACTTAAACAGTCAATTAAACCTGGTTTCGCTCAGTATTTTAGAAGATAACGCATGTTAGGTCTAGGTTAGGCCTAGGATTTGCCCTCATCAGGGTCATACTTTCGCAGTTTTAACATACATGTTGACCTGATCGAGGGTTTTTTCTGCTTTGGATCACGCAGTAAAGTGGTACCACACTGAAACAGTCCATTAAACCTGGTTTGGATCAATATTTTTGAGGATAACGCATGTTAGGTCTAGGTTAGGCCTGGGATTTTCACTCATCAGGCTCATACTTTCGCATTCTTCACATACTTGTTGGACAGATACTGGGTTTTTTCTGGTTTGGTTCACGCAGTAATGTGGTACCACACTGAAACATTCAATTAAACCTGGTCTTGATAAATATTTTAGAGGATAACGCATGTTAGGTTTGGGTTAGGTCTTGGATTTGCCCTCATCAGGCTCATACTTTCGCATATCTCTCATACTTCATGGCTAGACCCTGGGCTGTTTCTGGATTGTATCACGTAGTAATGTGGTACCACGCTGAAACAGTCAATTAAACCTGATTTCGATCAATATTTTAGAGGATAACGCAAGTTAGGTCTGGGATAGGTCTGGGATTTGCCCTCATCAGACTCATACCTACGCACACTTCACATACTCGGTGAACAGATCCTGGGTTATTTTCTGGTTTGGATCACATAGTAATGTGGTACCACACTGAAGCAGTCAATTAAACCTGGTTTCCATCAATAGTTTAGAGGACAACGCATGTTAGGTCTAGGTTAGGCCTGGGATTTGCCCACATCAGGGTCATACTTTCGCGTTTTTCACATACTTGTTGAACAGATCCTGGGTTTTTTCTGGTTTGGATCACGTAGTAGTGTGGTACCACACTGAAACAGTACATTAAACCTGGTTTCGATCAATATTTTTGAGGATAACGCATGTTAGGTCTAGGTTAGGCCTGGGATTTTCACTCATCAGGCTCATACTTTCGCATTCTTCACATACTTGTTGGACAGATACTGGGTTTTTTCTGGTTTGGTTCACGCAGTAATGTGGTACCACACTGAAACATTCAATTAAACCTGGTCTTGATAAATATTTTAGAGGATAACGCATGTTAGGTTTGGGTTAGGTCTTGGATTTGCCCTCATCAGGCTCATACTTTCGCATATCTCTCATACTTCATGGCTAGACCCTGGGCTGTTTCTGGATTGTATCACGTAGTAATGTGGTACCACGCTGAAACAGTCAATTAAACCTGATTTCGATCAATATTTTAGAGGATAACGCAAGTTAGGTCTGGGATAGGTCTGGGATTCGCCCTCATCAGGCTCATACTTTCGCATATTTCTCATACTTGATGGCTAGATCCTGGGTTTCTTCCGGTTTGGGTCACGTAGTAGTGTGGTACCACACTGAAACAGTCGATTAAACCTGGTTTCGAACAATATTTTTTAGGATAACGCATGTTAGGTCTAGGTTAGGCCGGGGATTTTCACTCATCAGACTCATACTTTCGCATTCTTCACATACTTGTCGAACGGATGCTGGGTTTTTACTGGTTTGGATCACGTAGTAATGTGGTACCACACTGAAACATTCAATTAAACCTGGTCTTGATAAATATTTTAGAGGATAACGCATGTTAGGTCTGGGATAGGTCTGGGATTTGCATTCATCAGACTCATACTTTCGCACGCCTCACATACTCGTTGAACAGATCCTGGGTTATTTTCTGGTTTGGATCACATAGTAATGTGGTACCACACTGAAACAGTCGATTAAACCGGGTTTCGATCAATATTTTTGAGGATAACGCATGTCAGGTCTAGGTTAGACCTGGGATTTTCACTCTTCAGGCTCATACTTTCGCGTTTTTCACATACTTGTTGAACAGATCCTGGGTTTTTTCCTGTTTGGGTCACGTAGTAGTGTGGTACCACACTGAAACAGTCGATTAAACCTGGTTTCGCTCAATATTTTAGAAGATAACGCATGTTAGGCCTAGGTTAGGCCTGGGATTTGCCCTCATCAGGGTCATACTTTCGCAGTTTTAACATGCATGTTGACCTGATCGAGTGTTTTTTCTGCTTTGGATCACGTAGTAAAGTGGTACCACAACTATAACAGTCAATTAAATCTGGTTTCGATCACTATTTTAGAGGATAACGCAAGTTAGGTCTGGGATAGGTCTGGGATTAGCCCTCATCAGGCTCATACTTTTGCAGTTTTAACATGCATGTTGACCTGATCGAGGGTTTTGTCTGCTTTGGATCACGTAGTAAAGTGGTACCACAACTAAAACAGTCAATTAAACCTGGTTTCGATCAATATTTTAGAGAATAATTCATGTTAGGTCTAGGTTAGGTCTGGGATTAGCCCTCATCAGACTCATACTTTTGCAGTTTTAACATGCATGTTGACCTGATCGAGGGTTTTGTCTGCTTTGGATCACGTAGTAAAGTGGTACCACAACTAAAACAGTCAATTAAACCTGGTTTCGATCAATATTTTAGAGAATAATTCATGTTAGGTCTAGGTTAGGTCTGGGATTAGCCCTCATCAGACTCATACTTTCGCACACTTCACATACTCGTTGACAAGATCCTGGGTTTTTTTCTTGTTTGGATCACGTAGTAATGTGGTACCACACTGAAACAGTCGATTAAACCTGGTTTCGATTAATATTTCAGAGGATAACGCATGTTAGGTCTGGGATAGGTCTGGGATTCGCCCTCATCAGGCTCATACTTTTGCAGTTTTAACATGCATGTTGACCTGATCGAGTGTTTTTTCTGCTTTGGATCACGTAGTAAAGTGGTACCACAACTATAACAGTCAATTAAATCTGGTTTCGATCACTATTTTAGAGGATAACGCAAGTTAGGTCTGGGATAGGTCTGGGATTAGCCCTCATCAGGCTCATACTTTTGCAGTTTTAACATGCATGTTGACCTGATCGAGGGTTTTGTCTGCTTTGGATCACGTAGTAAAGTGGTACCACAACTAAAACAGTCAATTAAACCTGGTTTCGATCAATATTTTAGAGAATAATTCATGTTAGGTCTAGGTTAGGTCTGGGATTAGCCCTCATCAGACTCATACTTTTGCAGTTTTAACATGCATGTTGACCTGATCGAGGGTTTTGTCTGCTTTGGATCACGTAGTAAAGTGGTACCACAACTAAAACAGTCAATTAAACCTGGTTTCGATCAATATTTTAGAGAATAATTCATGTTAGGTCTAGGTTAGGTCTGGGATTAGCCCTCATCAGACTCATACTTTCGCACACTTCACATACTCGTTGACAAGATCCTGGGTTTTTTTCTTGTTTGGATCACGTAGTAATGTGGTACCACACTGAAACAGTCGATTAAACCTGGTTTCGATTAATATTTCAGAGGATAACGCATGTTAGGTCTGGGATAGGTCTGGGATTCGCCCTCATCAGGCTCATACTTTTGCAGTTTTAACATGCATGTTGACCTGATCGAGTGTTTTTTCTGCTTTGGATCACGTAGTAAAGTGGTACCACAACTATAACAGTCAATTAAATCTGGTTTCGATCACTATTTTAGAGGATAACGCAAGTTAGGTCTGGGATAGGTCTGGGATTAGCCCTCATCAGGCTCATACTTTTGCAGTTTTAACATGCATGTTGACCTGATCGAGGGTTTTGTCTGCTTTGGATCACGTAGTAAAGTGGTACCACAACTAAAACAGTCAATTAAACCTGGTTTCGATCAATATTTTAGAGAATAATTCATGTTAGGTCTAGGTTAGGTCTGGGATTAGCCCTCATCAGACTCATACTTTCGCACACTTCACATACTCGTTGACAAGATCCTGGGTTTTTTTCTTGTTTGGATCACGTAGTAATGTGGTACCACACTGAAACAGTCGATTAAACCTGGTTTCGATTAATATTTCAGAGGATAACGCATGTTAGGTCTGGGATAGGTCTGGGATTCGCCCTCATCAGGCTCATACTTTCGCATATTTCTCATACTTGATGGCTAGATCCTGGGCTTTTTCTGGATTGCATCATGTAGTAATGAAGTACAACACTGAAACAGTCAATTAAACCTGGTTTCCATCAATATCTTAGAGGACAACGCAAGTTAGGTCTGGGATAGGTCTGGGATTTGCCCTCATCAGGCTCATACTTTCGCGTTTTTCACATACTTGTTGAACAGATCCTGGGTTTTTTCTGGTTTGGATCACGTAGTAGTGTGGTACCACACTGAAACAGTACATTAAACCTGGTTTCGATCAATATTTTTGAGGATAACGCATGTTAGGTCTAGGTTAGGCCTGGGATTTTCACTCATCAGGCTCATACTTTCGCATTCTTCACATACTTGTTGGACAGATACTGGGTTTTTTCTGGTTTGGTTCACGCAGTAATGTGGTACCACACTAAAACATTCAATTAAACCTGGTCTTGATAAATATTTTAGAGGATAACGCATGTTAGGTTTGGGTTAGGTCTTGGATTTGCCCTCATCAGGCTCATACTTTCGCATATCTCTCATACTTCATGGCTAGACCCTGGGCTGTTTCTGGATTGTATCACGAAGTAATGTGGTACCACGCTGAAACAGTCAATTAAACCTGATTTCGATCAATATTTTAGAGGATAACGCAAGTTAGGTCTGGGATAGGTCTGGGATTCGCCCTCATCAGGCTCATACTCTCGCATATTTCTCATACTTGATGGCTAGATCCTGGGTTTCTTCCGGTTTGGGTCACGTGGTAGTGTGGTACCACACTGAAACAGTCGATTAAACCTGGTTTCGAACAATATTTTTTAGGATAACGCATGTTAGGTCTAGGTTAGGCCGGGGATTTTCACTCATCAGACTCATACTTTCGCATTCTTCACATACTTGTTGAACGGATCCTGGGTTTTTACTGGTTTGGATCACCTAGTAATGTGGTACCACACTGAAACATTCAATTAAACCTGGTCTTGATAAATATTTTAGAGGATCACGCAAGTTAGGTCTGGGATAGGTCTAGGATTTGCTCTCATCAGGCTCATAGTTTCGCATATTTCTCATACTTCATGGCTAGATCCTGGGATATTTCTGGATTGGATCACGTAGTAAAGTGGTACCACAACTAAAACAGTCAATTAAACCTGGTTTCGATCACTATTTTAGAGGATAACGCAAGTTAGGTCTGGGATAGGTCTGGGATTATCCCTCATCAGACTCATACTTTCGCACACTTCACATACTCGTTGACAAGATCCTGGGTTTTTTTCTGGTTTGGACCACGTAGTAATGTGGTACCACACTGAAACTGTCGATTAAACCTGGTTTCGAACACTATTTTAGAAGACAATGCAAGTTAGGTCTGGGATAGGTCTGGGTTTTGCCCTCATCAGGCTCATACTTTCGCGTTTTTCACATACTTGTTGAACAGATCCTGGTTTTTTTCTGGTTTGGATCACGTAGTAGTGTGGTACCACACTGAAACAGTCAATTAAACCTGGTTTCGATCACTATTTTACAGGATAACGCAAGTTAGGTCTGGGATAGGTCCGGGATTATCCCTCATCAGACTCATACTTTCGCACACTTCACATACTCGTTGACAAGATCCTGGGTTTTTTTCTGGTTTGGATCACGTAGTAATGTGGTACCACACTGAAACTGTCGGTTAAACCTGGTTTCGAACAATATTTTAGTGGATAACGCAAGTTAGGTCTGGGATAGGTCTGGGATTTGCCCTCATCAGACTCATACCTACGCACACTTCACATACTCGGTGAACAGATCCTGGGTTATTTTCCGGTTTGGATCACATAGTAATGTGGTACCAAACTGAAACAGTCAATTAAACCTGGTTTCCATCAATAGTTTAGAGGACAACGCATGGTAGGTCTAGGTTAGGCCTGGGATTTGCCCACATCAGGGTCATACTTTCGCAGTTTTAACATACATGTTGACCTGATCGAGGGTTTTTTCTGCTTTGGATCACGCAGTAAAGTGGTACCACACTGAAACAGTCCATTAAACCTGGTTTGGATCAATATTTTTGAGGATAACGCATGTTAGGTCTAGGTTAGGCCTGGGATTTTCACTCATCAGGCTCATACTTTCGCATTCTTCACATACTTGTTGGACAGATCCTGGGTTATTTTCTGGTTTGGATCACATAGTAATGTGGTACCACACTGAAACAGTCGATTAAACCAGGTTTCGATCAATATTTTTGAGGATAACGCATGTCAGGTCTAGGTTAGGCCTGGGATTTTCACTCTTCAGACTCATGCTTTCGCATTCTTCACATACTTGTTGAACGGATCCTGGGTTTTTACTGGTATGGATCACGTAGTAATGTGGGACCACACTGAAACAATCAATTAAACCTGGTCTTGATAAATATTTTAGAGGATAACGCATGCTAGGTCTGGGTTTGGTCCAGGATTTGCCCTCGTCAGGCTCATACTTTCGCATATTTCTCATACTTCATGGCTAGATCCTGGGCTATTTCTGGATTGGATTACGTAGTAATGTGGTACCACACTGAAACAGTCGATTAAACCAGGTTTCTATCAATATTTTTGAGGATAACGCAAGTTAGGTCTGGGATAGGTCTGGGATTTGCCCTCATCAGGCTCATACTTTCGCGTTTTTCACATACTTGTTGAACAGATCCTGGGTTTTTTCCTGTTTGGGTCACGTAGTAGTGTGGTACCACACTGAAACAGTCGATTAAACCTGGTTTCGAACAATATTTTTGAGGATAACGCATGTTAGGTCTAGGTAAGGTCTGGGATTTTCACTCATCAGGCTCATACTTTCGCATTTTTCTCATACTTCATGGCTAGATCCTGGGCTATTTCTGGATTGTATCACGTAATAATGTGGTAACACACTGAAACAGTCAATTAAACCTGGTTTCGCTCAATATTTTAGAAGATAACGCATGTTAGGCCTAGGTTAGGCCTGGGATTTGCCCTCATCAGGGTCATACTTTCGCAGTTTTAACATGCATGTTGACCTGATCGAGTGTTTTTTCTGCTTTGGATCACGTAGTAAAGTGGTACCACAACTAAAACAGTCAATTAAACCTGGTTTCGATCACTATTTTAAGGGATAACGCAAGTGAGGTCAGGGATAGGTCTGGGATTAGCCCTCATCAGGCTCATACTTTCGCAGTTTTAACATGCATGTTGACCTGATCGAGGGTTTTTTCTGCTTTGGATCACGTAGTAAAGTGGTACCACAACTAAAACAGTCAATTAAACCTGGCTTCGATCAATATTTTAGAGAATAATTCATGTTAGGTCTAGGTTAGGTCTGGGATTAGCCCTCTTCAGACTCATACTTTCGCATTCTTCACATACTTGTTGACCGGATCCTGGGTTTTTTCTGGTTTGGTTCACGTAGTAATGTGGTACCACACTGAAACATTCAATTAAACCTGGTCTTGATAAATATTTTAGAGGATAACGCATGTTAGGTTTGGGTTAGGTCTAGGATTTGCCCTCATCAGGCTCATACTTTCGCAAATTTCTCATACTTCATGGCTAGATCCTGGGCTGTTTCTGGATTGTATCACGTAGTAATGTGGTACCACGCCGAAACAGTCAATTAAAACTGGTTTCGATCAATATTTTAGAGGATCACGCAAGTTAGGTCTGGGATAGGTCTGGGATTCGCCCTCATCAGGTTCATACTTTCGCGTTTTTCACATACTTGTTGAACTGATCCTGGGTGTTTTCTGGTTTGGATCACGTAGCAATGTGGTACCAAACTGAAACAGTCGATTAAACCTGGTTTCGATCACTATTTTAGAGGATAACGCAAGTTAGGTCTGGGATAGGTCTGGGATTAGCCCTCATCAGACTCATACTTTCGCATATTTCTCATACTTGATGGCTAGATCCTGGACTTTTTCTGGATTGCATCACGTAGTAATGAAGTACAACACTGAAACAGTCAATGAAACCTGGTTTCCATCAATATTTTAGAGGACAACGCATGTTAGGTCTAGGTTAGGCCTGGGATTTGCCCTCATCAGGGTCATACTTCCGCAGTTTTAACATACATGTTGACCTGATCGAGGGTTTTTTCTGCTTTGGATCACGTAGCAATGTGGTACCACACTGAAGCAGTCGATTAAACCTGGTTTCGATCAATATTTTAGAGGGTAACGCAAGTTTGGTCTGGGATAGGTCTGGGATTTGCCCTCATCAGGCTCATACTTTCGCATTCTTCACATACTTGTTGAACGGATCCTGGGTTTTTTCTGGTTTGGATCACGTAGTAATGTGGGACCACACTGAAACAATCAATTAAACCTGGTCATGATCAATATTTTAGAGAATAATTCATGTTATGTCTAGGTTAGGTCTGGGATTTGCTCTCATCAGGCTCATTCTTTCGCATATTTCTCATACTTGATGGCTAGATCCTGGGCTCTTTCTGGATTGCATCACGTAGTAATGAAGTACAACACTGAAACAGTCAATTAAACCTGGTTTCCGTCAATATTTTAGAGGACAACGCATGTTAGGTCTAGGTTAGGCCTGGGATTTGCCCTCATCAGGGTCATACTTCCGCAGTTATAACATACATGTTGACCTGATCGAGGGTTTTTTCTGCTTTGGATCACGTAGTAAAGTGGTACCACACTGAAACAGTCCATTAAACCTGGTTTGGATCAATATTTTAGAGGATAACGCATGTTAGGTCTAGGTTTGCCCTGGGATTTTCACTCATCAGACTCATACTTTCGCATTCTTCACATACTTGTTGAGCGGATCCTGGGTTTTTTCTGGTTTGGTTCACGTAGTAATGTGGTACCACACTGAAACATTCAATTAAACCTGGTCTTGATAAATATTTTAGAGGATAACGCATGTTAGGTTTGGGTCAGGTCTAGGATTTGCCCTCATCAGGCTCATACTTTCGCATTTTTCTCATACTTCATGGCTAGATCCTGGGCTATTTCTGGATTGTATCACGTAATAATGTGGTAACACACTGAAACAGTCAATTAAACCTGGTTTCGCTCAATATTTTAGAAGATAACGCATGTTAGGCCTAGGTTAGGCCTGGGATTTGCCCTCATCAGGGTCATACTTTCGCAGTTTTAACATGCATGTTGACCTGATCGAGTGTTTTTTCTGCTTTGGATCACGTAGTAAAGTGGTACCACAACTAAAACAGTCAATTAAACCTGGTTTCGATCACTATTTTAGAGGATAACGCAAGTGAGGTCAGGGATAGGTCTGGGATTAGCCCTCATCAGGCTCATACTTTCGCAGTTTTAACATGCATGTTGACCTGATCGAGGGTTTTTTCTGCTTTGTATCACGTAGTAAAGTGGTACCACAACTGAAACAGTCAATGAAACCTGGCTTCGATCAATATTTTAGAGAATAATTCATGTTAGGTCTAGGTTAGGTCTGGGATTAGCCCTCTTCAGACTCATACTTTCGCATTCTTCACATACTTGTTGACCGGATCCTGGGTTTTTTCTGGTTTGGTTCACGTAGTAATGTGGTACCACACTGAAACATTCAATTAAACCTGGTCTTAATAAATATTTTAGAGGATAACGCATGTTAGGTTTGGGTTAGGTCTAGGATTTGCCCTCATCAGGCTCATACTTTCGCAAATTTCTCATACTTCATGGCTAGATCCTGGGCTGTTTCTGGATTGTATCACGTAGTAATGTGGTACCACGCCGAAACAGTCAATTAAAACTGGTTTCGATCAATATTTTAGAGGATCACGCAAGTTAGGTCTGGGATAGGTCTGGGATTCGCCCTCATCAGGTTCATACTTTCGCGTTTTTCACATACTTGTTGAACTGATCCTGGGTGTTTTCTGGTTTGGATCACGTAGCAATGTGGTACCAAACTGAAACAGTCGATTAAACCTGGTTTCGATCACTATTTTAGAGGATAACGCAAGTTAGGTCTGGGATAGGTCTGGGATTAGCCCTCATCAGACTCATACTTTCGCATATTTCTCATACTTGATGGCTAGATCCTGGGCTTTTTCTGGATTGCATCACGTAGTAATGAAGTACAACACTGAAACAGTCAATGAAACCTGGTTTCCATCAATATTTTAGAGGACAACGCATGTTAGGTCTAGGTTAGGCCTGGGATTTGCCCTCATCAGGGTCATACTTCCGCAGTTTTAACATACATGTTGACCTGATCGAGGGTTTTTTCTGCTTTGGATCACGTAGCAATGTGGTACCACACTGAAGCAGTCGATTAAACCTGGTTTCGATCAATATTTTAGAGGGTAACGCAAGTTTGGTCTGGGATAGGTCTGGGATTTGCCCTCATCAGGCTCATACTTTCGCATTCTTCACATACTTGTTGAACGGATCCTGGGTTTTTTCTGGTTTGGATCACGTAGTAATGTGGGACCACACTGAAACAATCAATTAAACCTGGTCATGATCAATATTTTAGAGAATAATTCATGTTATGTCTAGGTTAGGTCTGGGATTTGCTCTCATCAGGCTCATTCTTTCGCATATTTCTCATACTTGATGGCTAGATCCTGGGCTCTTTCTGGATTGCATCACGTAGTAATGAAGTACAACACTGAAACAGTCAATTAAACCTGGTTTCCATCAATATTTTAGAGGACAACGCATGTTAGGTCTAGGTTAGGCCTGGGATTTGCCCTCATCAGGGTCATACTTCCGCAGTTTTAACATACATGTTGACCTGATCGAGGGTTTTTTCTGCTTTGGATCACGTAGCAATGTGGTACCACACTGAAGCAGTCGATTAAACCTGGTTTCGATCAATATTTTAGAGGGTAACGCAAGTTTGGTCTGGGATAGGTCTGGGATTTGCCCTCATCAGGGTCATACTTCCGCAGTTTTAACATACATGTTGACCTGATCGAGGGTTTTTTCTGCTTTGGATCACGTAGCAATGTGGTACCACACTGAAGCAGTCGATTAAACCTGGTTTCGATCAATATTTTAGAGGGTAACGCAAGTTTGGTCTGGGATAGGTCTGGGATTTGCCCTCATCAGGCTCATACTTTCGCATTCTTCACATACTTGTTGAACGGATCCTGGGTTTTTTCTGGTTTGGATCACGTAGTAATGTGGGACCACACTGAAACAATCAATTAAACCTGGTCATGATCAATATTTTAGAGAATAATTCATGTTATGTCTAGGTTAGGTCTGGGATTTGCTCTCATCAGGCTCATTCTTTCGCATATTTCTCATACTTGATGGCTAGATCCTGGGCTTTTTCTGGATTGCATCACGTAGTAATGAAGTACAACACTGAAACAGTCAATTAAACCAGGTTTCCATCAATATTTTAGAGGACAACGCATGTTAGGTCTAGGTTAGGCCTGGGATTCGCCCTCATCAGGCTCATACTTTCGCGTTTTTCACATTGTTTAAATATGTTAAAAAACTATTTAAAATCGCGTTAGTCTGAAAACATTAAATTCTCGGCTGCGATTCCCGTATCCGTTTGTGTACGTGACACTGCGGAAGGTTAAGCGTTCGTCAGGTTCGTTGAACGTTCGGACGATTTAAAACCGCAGCCGTTTACGTGTTTTTGTACGCCGACCTCACGCGAAGATTCGCTTCGCACCGGTTGAAACGGTATCGTGACGTCAGCGTCGAGGGAGAGAACCGTATAATATATTGAAAAGAGATCGACAGCTGAATTCGGCGGCGCCGCATCGCGACGACAAGGCGCGACCGAGTCTTCGTCTGTCGATCCGCGACAATATTCGTAATTATTCACGAGCCGACTGCCAACGGGAGCGGATCCCAGAAGATCTCGCTCCTCAAGTACGGACTCGCACATAATATTCGGACTTGTATAAAAAAGAATTCTCTCCGTTGCTGCGGTTAGAGTTTCCCAGAACAATCTACCTGCGACAAAAGGGAGGTCGTAATACACGCAGCGCGTGGCGCGACCGCCTTCGCTAGGAAGGATTGTACGTTGCAGTCGTTGCCGCGACCGCGACGTAAGGGACTCAGGGTGCACCCACCCAGAATCCCTTTAAAGCTATACGGCTTTGGAGCCTCCCAAAGGTCATACCGTTGAATCGGTACCGCCTCGTGGAGTGCTCTTCGTGCAAAGGTCGCCAAAAAACCCTCTCCAAAAACCCGTCGGTGTACGAGTCGACCGTACACCCTACGGAGGAGTTCGGGTTCAAGGTCGCCTCACCTTCCGTCACGCCGCCTACCAAATACGGTCCCCGTGCAACACGGTCGCCGGGTAGGCTTTATAGTGCGGTTGGACCCGCGAGGGATTTTTTGCAAAGGACACTTTACTGTCACGGTCCCCGGTAGAAACGGTCGCCGTGCAGTAATTTTACAGTGTCGCAGGAAATCACCTCGCACGACGTTCCTACGTCACCCGCACGGAGAGCGTGCTCACGGGATCCACCCATTTGGAGCTTTACGACCTCCATTTGGTGACCCGTCCGTGACTAAGTCGCCCCCGACAGATACGAGTGAATTCTCTTCTGTTCAGGGCAAACGTATCGCTGATAGTTTCAATAAATAATTATCAGCGTACAAGTACAAATTTACAGTCCACTGATTCACGTTGAACGACAGCCGATTCCCCCCTCCCAGCGCGCAGCTAGCCGCTAGGAGAGCGAGGCGAACAGCTGACGAGCGTGTTTACGATACGTGTACGCACGTATTTAATCTGAACAAACCTTTGTTACAGCAACCAAGGTCCATCCCAACCGGGGCAACGCCGGTGAATCTCCACCCCCGGCTGGATTATAAAATAATTCTCGTTTTTTTGTAATTTATATTTTTTTTATTTTTTTCATTTTTTTTTGTTAAAATTAAATAAAAGGCTTGTCGCAAAGCGACAAGCGAAAATTACAAAATAAAAAACTTATCAATCACTCTCCCTAGTATTTCCCTCGTCCGGACCCCGGTTAGAACCCTTAGTTTCTAACACACATACTTGTTGAACTGATCCTGGGTTTTTTCTGGTTTGGATCACGTAGTAAAGTGGTACCACACTAAAACAGTCAATTAAACCTGGTTTCGATCAATATTTTAGAGGATAACGCAAGTTAGGTCTGGGATAGGTCTGGGATTTGCCCTCATCAGACTCATACTTTCGCATACTTCACATACTTGTTGAACAGATCCTGGGTTTTTTTCTGGTTTGGATCACGTAGTAATGTGGTACCACACTAAAACAGTCAATTAAACCTGGTTTCGATCAATATTTTAGAGGATAACGAAAGTTATGTCTAGTTTAGGCCTGGGATTTGCCCTCATCAGACTCATACTTTCGCATACTTCACATACTTGTTGAACAGATCCTGGGTTTTTTCTGGTTTGGATCACGTAGTAATGTGGTACCACACTGAAACTGTCGATTAAACTTGATTTCGATCAATATTTTTGAGGACAACGCATGTTAGGTCTAGGTTAGGCCTGGGATTTGCCCTCATCAGGGTCATACTTTCGCAGTTTTAACATACACGTTGACCTGATCGAGGGTTTTTTCCGCTTTGGATCACGTAGTAAAGTGGTACCACACTGAAGCAGTCCATTAAACCCGGTTTGGATCAATATTTTAGAGGACAACGCATGTTAGGTTTGGGTTAGGTCTAGGATTTGCCCTCATCAGGCTCATACTTTCGCATATATCTCATACTTCATGGGTAGATCCTGGGCTTTTTCTGGATTGCATCACGTAGTAATGAAGTACAACACTGAAACAGTCAATTAAACCTGGTTTCCATCAATATTTTAGAGGACAACGCATGTTATGTCTAGGTTAGGCCTGGGATTTGCTCTCATCAGACTCATGCTTTCGCATTTTTCACATACTTGTTGAACAGATCCTGGGTTTTTTCTGGTATGGATCACGCAGTAATGTGGTACCACGCTGAAACATTCAGTTAAACCTGGTCTTGATAAATATTTTTGAGGATAACGCATGTTAGGTCTGGGTTAGGTCTAGGATTTGCCCTCATCAGGCTTATACTTTCGCACATTTCTTATACTTCATGGATAGATCCTGGGCTATTTTCTGGTTTGGATCACATAGTAATGTGGTACCACACTGAAACAGTCGATTAAACCAGGTTTCGATCAATATTCTTGAGGATAACGCATGTTAGGTCTAGGTTAGGCCTGGGATTTGCCCTCATCAGGGTCATACATCCGCAGTTTTAACATACATGTTGACCTGATCGAGGGTTTTTTCTGCTTTGGATCACGTAGCAATGTGGTACCACACTGAAGCAGTCGATTAAACCTGGTTTCGATCAATATTTTAGAGGATAACGCATGTTAGGTCTAGGTTTGCCCTGGGATTTTCACTCATCAGACTCATACTTTCGCATTCTTCACATACTTGTTGACCGGATCCTGGGTTTTTTCTGGTTTGGTTCACGTAGTAATGTGGTACCACACTGAAACATTCAACTAAACCTGGTCTTGATAAATATTTTAGAGGATAACGCATGTTAGGTTTGGGTTAGGTCTAGGATTTGCCCTCATCAGGCTCATACTTTCGCATATTTCTCATACTTCATGGCTAGATCCTGGGCTGTTTCTGGATTGTATCACGTAGTAATGTGGTACCACGCCGAAACAGTCAATTAAAACTGGTTTCGATCAATATTTTAGAGGATAACGCAAGTTAGGTCTGGGATAGGTCTGGGATTCGCCCTCATCAGGCTCATACTTTCGCGTTTTTCACATTGTTTAAATATGTTAAAAAACTATTTAAAATCGCGTTAGTCTGAAAACATTAAATTCTCGGCTGCGATTCCCGTATCCGTTTGTGTACGTGACACTGCGGAAGGTTAAGCGTTCGTCAGGTTCGTTGAACGTTCGGACGATTTAAAACCGCAGCCGTTTACGTGTTTTTGTACGCCGACCTCACGCGAAGATTCGCTTCGCACCGGTTTAAACGGTATCGTGACGTCAGCGTCGAGAGAGAGAACCGTATAATATATTGAAAAGAGATCGACAGCTGAATTCGGCAGCGCCGCATCGCGACGACAAGGCGCGACCGAGTCTTCGTCTGTCGATCCGCGACAATATTCGTAATTATTCACGAGCCGACTGCCAACGGGAGCGGATCCCAGAAGATCTCGCTCCTCAAGTACGGACTCGCACATAATATTCGGACTTGTATAAAAAAGAATTCTCTCCGTTGCTGCGGTTAGAGTTTCCCAGAACAATCTACCTGCGACAAAAGGGAGGTCGTAATACACGCAGCGCGTGGCGCGACCGCCTTCGCTAGGAAGGATTGTACGTTGCAGTCGTTGCCGCGACCGCGACGTAAGGGACTCAGGGTGCACCCACCCAGAATCCCTTTAAAGCTATACGGCTTTGGAGCCTCCCAAAGGTCATACCGTTGAATCGGTACCGCCTCGTGGAGTGCTCTTCGTGCAAAGGTCGCCAAAAAACCCTCTCCAAAAACCCGTCGGTGTACGAGTCGACCGTACACCCTACGGAGGAGTTCGGGTTCAAGGTCGCCTCACCTTCCGTCACGCCGCCTACCAAATACGGTCCCCGTGCAACACGGTCGCCGGGTAGGCTTTATAGTGCGGTTGGACCCGCGAGGGATTTTTTGCAAAGGACACTTTACTGTCACGGTCCCCGGTAGAAACGGTCGCCGTGCAGTAATTTTACAGTGTCGCAGGAAATCACCTCGCACGACGTTCCTACGTCACCCGCACGGAGAGCGTGCTCACGGGATCCACCCATTTGGAGCTTTACGACCTCCATTTGGTGACCCGTCCGTGGCTAAGTCGCCCCCGACAGATACGAGTGAATTCTCTTCTGTTCAGGGCAAACGTATCGCTGATAGTTTCAATAAATAATTATCAGCGTACAAGTACAAATTTACAGTCCACTGATTCACGTTGAACGACAGCCGATTCCCCCCTCCCAGCGCACAGCTAGCCGCTAGGAGAGCGAGGCGAACAGCTGACGAGCGTGTTTACGATACGTGTACGCACGTATTTAATCTGAACAAACCTTTGTTACAGCAACCAAGGTCCATCCCAACCGGGGCAACGCCGGTGAATCTCCACCCCCGGCTGGATTATAAAATAATTCTCGTTTTTTTGTAATTTATATTTTTTTTATTTTTTTCATTTTTTTTTGTTAAAATTAAATAAAAGGCTTGTCGCAAAGCGACAAGCGAAAATTACAAAATAAAAAACTTATCAATCACTCTCCCTAGTATTTCCCTCGTCCGGACCCCGGTTAGAACCCTTAGTTTCTAACAAACGGTCCTTCGAGCCGGATTGAGGTTGAAAGAACAGGAAAGAGTTGCAGTACGTTCACGTAAGTCGCTGCTTACGGAACCACTTAATTTCGAGTAGATTGTAAAATCCTCGAATTAGAGATCACCATGTCTGTCGCCAAGGATGAAGGTCGAAGCGAGTTCGAAGGCGATCTCGACGACCTGATCACCCGGTTCGACATGATGTCAAGGTCGATCTCTTACTTAAAGAAACGTGGCCGAGCTCAGTTCACTGAGGAGCTCCTCAGGACAAAGCTCGCCACCGTATCCGAACAATACAAGGAAGCTATTGAGCAGTACTTGTCGATTCGGAGAAAATATGCCCCTGCGAAACGCAACACGTGCGACTTCCTCGCAAAAGGTGGCGTAGAGAATAAGGAGACGGAATATATGGAATTCCAGGCGTACGTTACCACGGAGCTGACCAGACTGGCCGCTGAATCAAAAGCGGCACCCACGTCGGTCAGCCCCCATGACGTCGCTATCGAACTTCCAAAACAACGGCTCCCCAAGTTCGGAGGTGACCCACGTAAATGGAGACATTTCGCGGATCTGTTCACCTCCGGCATAATAAATAATCCGAGGCTTGCAGATGTGCATCGATTGCAATATCTGAACGCCTGTCTGGAGGATAAAGCGTTGGCAGCGATCGCGCACCTCGAAGTTACCGATGAGAATTTCGAAGTGGCGTGGAAAACCCTGAAAGAACAATTCGGGTTACCACGTATCGTGACCGCCAAATTGCTTAATCAACTGACCAAACTGAAAACGATTAAAAGAGATGATCTCGATAGCCTAAATCAGGTCGTCGTCGTTTTCAAACAGGCCCTTGCGGCATTCGAAAAACGGGCACGATTTTACAGCAGCGAAACTGGCTGCTTGCCCATACTATTCGAAGCCATTTAGAAGGGCCTCTGAAAGCTGAGTGGGAACGGTCGCAACGTCTCACCCCGGACTATCCCTCGCATGTCGAGCTGATAGAGTTCCTGGAGGGGCATGCAAGGGCTCTAACTATGTTAGATGAAGGTCCGAGCAAGCCTACGACCGAACACCCACCGAAACATAAAGTACGGAGTCACAACTCCGTTCTAGAAAGTCCAGCTGAGAAAACTGTGACCTGCGGATTTTGCGGCCTTGAGCACAGAATGACCAAATGTGGTGCATTCAGAAACTTGACGCCGAACCGCCGCTATCAGTTTATAAAAGATAGCCAGCGGTGCATTCTCTGCTTGTCACCTCAGCATGGAAACGCGCGTTGTCCATCCGAGGAGGGGTGCCCGAAGTGCAAGGGCAGACATCATGCTCTGCTGCATTTTGAGACCTTTCGTAGCGAAACCGAAAGTCGTAAACCTGCGACAACGGTTTCGTCGGACAAACGCCCAAAAAAGCGGTATACGGCTCCATCGAGCCGGCCGCAACCTGCCGAACGAGCAGCTCGTACCACGACGTCACAGGCAACGACGTCACAGCCCGGTACGTCACATTGTACCGCGCTCGGTGCAGACGTACCGAAGGCTGTGCTGTTAGCCACGGCGAGCGTGCGTGTGTACGGAGAGAACGGTGCGTCGCGAATCGCGCGCGCACTGATCGATCAGGGTTCCGAGTCGTCTTTCATCTCCGCGAATTTGACAAATGACCTCAAATTCTCGCGGAGGAAATCCCCAGCCACAGTGACGGGCTTGGGGGGCGGCCGAACCCAACAAATTAAATACAGCGTGCAGATGCATTTGGGAACGGTACAAGATACCGCGCCGTTAGTCGAGACGAGAGCGTACATCGTACACAAAATTACGAGCTACGCC